>NC_086446.1:405882762-406182762 GCF_028390025.1 Pseudophryne corroboree
TTGAGAAGATGCCCCCTCACCGACTGCCCTGCCGGCTTCCCCCCACGAGAGGGAAACAGTGTTAACTGCAGTTCACAAATTGTATTTTCAACAGGTGGTGGTCAAGGTTCCCCTCCTTCAACAAGGAGGGAGTTATTATTCGACCATGTGGTAGTCCCGAAAACGGACGGTTCGGTCAGACCCATATTGAATTTAAAATCCCTGAACATATACCTGAAAAGGTTCCAAGTTCAAGATGGAATCACTAAGAGTGGTCATTGCAAGCCTGAAAGGGGGAGATTTTATGGTGACTCGGGACATAATGGATGCATACCTTCATGTCCCCATTTATCCACCTCATCAGGCGTACCTCAGAATTGCGGTACGGTATTGTCATTACCAATTTCAGACGTTGCCGTTTGTTCTCTCCACGTCCCCGAGAATGTTCACCAAGGTAATGGCGGAAATGATGATGCTCCTGCGGAAGCAAGGTGTCACTATTATCACGTACTTGGACGATCTCCTCATAAAGGTGAGGTCCAGAGAGCAGTTGCTGATCAGCGTAGCACGCTCTCGGGAAGTGTTACAACAGCACGGCTGGATTCTAAATATTCCAAAGTCGCAGCTGATTCCTACGACGCGTCTGCCCTTCCTGGGCATGATTCTTGACACAGACCAGAAGAAGGTTTTTCTCCCGACGGAGAAGGCTCAGGAACTCATGACACTGGTCAGAGACCTCTTAAAACCAAAACAGGTGTCGGTGCATCACTGCACGCGAGTCCTGGGAAAGATGGTGGCATCATACGAGGCCATTCCCTTTGGCAGGTTCCATGCGAGGACCTTTCAATGGGATCTGTTGGACAAGTGGTCCGGATCACATCTACAGATGCATCCAGCTGATCACCCTATCCCCCAGGGCCAGGGTGTCTCTCCTGTGGTTGCTGCAGAGTGCTCACCTTCTCGAAGGTCGCAGATTAGGCATTCAGGACTGGGTCCTGGTGACCACGGATCCAAGCCTCCGAGGGTGGGGGGTAGTCGCATATGGAAGAAATTTCCAAGGGCTGTGGTCAAGTCAGGAGACTTGCCTTCACATCAACATCCTGGAACTAAGGGCCATATACAACGCCCTACGTCAAGCGGAGTCCCTGCTTCGCGACCAACCGGTTCTGATTCAGTCAGACAATATCACCGCAGTGGCTCATGTAAACCGCCAAGGCAGCACAAGGAGCAGGGTGGCGATGGTAGAAGCCACCAGAATTCTTTGCTGGGCGAAGAATCACGTAAGAGCACGGTCAGCAGTGTTCATTCCAGGAGTGGACAACTGGGAAGAAGACTTCCTCAGCAGGCACGACCTCCACCCGGGAGAGTGGGGTCTTCATCAAGAAGTCTTCACGCAGATTGCAAGGCGGTGGGAACTGCCACAGGTGGACATGATGGCATCCCGCCTCAACAAAAAGCTACAGAGATATTGCGCCAGGTCAAGAGACCCTCAGGCGATAGCTGTAGACGCACTAGTGACACCGTGGGTGTTCCAGTCGGTTTATGTATTTCCTCCTCTTCCTCTCATACCAAGGATGCTGAGAATCATAAGAAAAAGTAGAGTGAGGACAATACTCATTGTTCCGGATTGGCCAAGAAGGACTTGGTATCTGGATCTGCAAGAAATGCTCACAGAGGACCCATGGCCTGCCTCTAAGACAGGACTTGTTGCAACAGGGGCCCTGTCTGTTCCAAGACTTACCGTGGCTGCGTTTGATGGCATGGCGGTTGAACGCCGGATCCTAGCAGAAAAAGGCATTCCGGATGAGGTTATTCCTACGCTGATAAAGGCTAGGAAGGACGTGACGGCTAAACATTATCACCGTATATGTGAAAATATGTGGCTTGGTGTGAGGCCAGAAATGCCCCTACGGAGGAATTCCAGCTGGGCCGTTTCCTTCACTTCCTACAGTCGGGAGTGACTTTGGGCCTGAAATCGGGTTCCATTAAGGTCCAGATTTCGGCTCTATCCATTTTCTTTCAAAAAGAACTGGCTTCTCTTCCGGAAGTCCAGACGTTTGTAAAGGGAGTGCTGCATATTCAGCCCCTTTTGTGCCTCCAGTGGCACCTTGGGATCTTAACGTGGTGTTGAGTTTCCTGAAGTCACACTGGTTTGAGCCACTCAAAACCGTGGAGTTAAAATTTCTCACGTGGAGGGTGGTCATGCTATTAGCCTTGGCTTCAGCTAGGCGTGTGTCAGAATTAGCAGCTTTGTTACATAAAAGCCCCTATCTGGTTTTCCATATAGACAGGGCAGAATTGCGGACCCGTCCACAATTTCTGCCAAAAGTGGTGTCATCCTTTCATATGAACCAACCTATTGTGGTGCCTGTGGCTACTCGTGACTTGGAGGATTCCGAGGTTACTAGATGTGGTCAGGGCTTTGAAGGTTTATGTAGCCAGAACGGCTAGGGTCAGGAAAACAGAATCTTTGTTGATCCTGTATGCTTCCAACAAGCTTGGGGCGCCTGCTTCAAAGCAAACTATTGCTCGCTGGTTCTGTAACACGATTCAGCAGGCTCATTCTGCGGCTGGGTTGCCGCTGCCTAAATCAGTTAAGGCCCATTCCACAAAGAAGGTGGGCACTTCTTGGGCGGATGCCCGAGGGGTCTCGGCATTACAGCTGTGCCGAGCGGCTACTTGGTCAGGTTCAAACACCTTTGCAAAGTTCTACAAGTTTGATACCCTGGCTGAGGAGGACCTTGTGTTTGCTCATTCGGTGCTGCAGAGTCATCCGCACTCTCCCGCCCGTTTGGGAGCTTTGGTATAATCCCCATGGTCCTTACGGAGTCCCCAGCATCCACTAGGACGTTAGAGAAAATAAGATTTTACTTACTGGTAAATCTTTCTCGTAGTCCGTAGTGGATGCTGGGCGCCCGTCCCAAGTGCGGACTTCTTCTTCTGCAATACTTGTATATAGTTATTGCTTAAATAAGGGTTATGTTGGCTGCATCGGGGTTGATCTGATGCTCCGTTGTTGTTCATACTGTTAACTGGGTAAGTTTATCACGAGTTATACGGTGTGATTGGTGTGACTGGTATGAGTCTTGCCCTGGATTCCAAAATCCTTTCCTTGTACTGTCAGCTCTTCCGGGCACAGTTTCTCTAACTGAGGTCTGGAGGAGGGACATAGAGGGAGGAGCCAGAGCACACCAGTATCCAAATTCTTTCTTAAAGTGCCCTGTCTCCTGCGGAGCCCGTCTATTCCCTATGGTCCTTACGGAGTCCCCAGCATCCACTACGGACTACGAGAAATAGATTTACCGGTAAGTAAAATCTTATTATTTTTACTATCAGTGTTCTTAGTGCTAAGAGTGTGCATCTGCATCTCTCTTCCTCCAGCATGGTATCAGAATAGAAACTGCAGATCTAGGATTAGTTGCCACTGATGATCTCCCAGACAGGGTCAAGTTACTGCTATCAGAGCCGCCTCATTCTCTTGAGTCAGCTGATGGGGCACCCAGCATGCGCAAACCTTGCACAGGCCAAGCTTTTTGTAGAGTATGAAGCGCATAGATACCAGTGAGATGCCTATCTCCATCACTAACTTGTCCACGGTCACCCTGGCATCCACCTCAACCATGGCCCACATGGCAGCAACATTGTCCTTAGTGATTGTGGACACAGCTTGGCTGCAGCGTTCCTAGTCTTCCAGGGATCGTCTTCAGTGCTAAAATTCTGCAAACCACTCACACAGTGGTTTGGAACAGTGCTTCCTCCCCAAAAGCAGCTTGCAGCTGGTCAAAACATTTCTGCTGTTTCAGACTACTCTTATAGTAGTGGGCCTGTGTTAAGTTCTGTGCCTTGACATTTCACAAGAACTTGTCACAATTCGCAATTGGACAGTCCGATTGTGTCTGCTCTGCCTATGCACTGCACATCCGGAAACGTACTGCACACCGCTTGTAATGGCTGGTTTAGGAGCAGCTATGCGTATACAAAAGAAGAGATGGCACAGTATAGCTCTAGGTATTTGTATAATGTTGAGGATGGACAGTGAAACTTCTATGCTTGCAAACAGTAGATGTGTGTCCAGTGTGTGCCTCTCAGTGCGGTCTATGTTATTACTCAAGTATTGACATCAATATGACAAACACATTGGACAAGTAGTAGAGGATGGTATAGAAGATGAGTGGCAGGGGGGGTAGTAATAGTTTGTGTATGTACTACGTAGCTAGAAATGGGTAACAGTTTTTGTGATTCCTCTCTATTTTAGATCGACGTAGCTGATAATCTAATTTATGATTTGGTTTTAACTCTTTGGCAGGTTGAGGTAAAAGTTCCAGCAAGCTTCACATGTGGTAGTTTGTTGCAATAGTTCAAATTGGGTGACTGTAACAGTCGTTTGTGCAAATGATGAATTGAGCAAAGTAAACTAACTTATTAGTATGTGGGGGAAGGGTATCTCTGATGTTGTGGGGTTTTTTTTCCCCCTGAACTTGATGTCGGTCATTGTGCCTAATTCCTGTGTTGCATATACTGTCCATAATAGGTTGGGGTGAAGATTTATTTATTTATTTTTGAGGGGGAGGGGGGTGCTGGGGATTTGGGATGGAGGAGGAGCACAAGTTAATTTACAGCCAGGTAGTAGTTCCCTAGTTGTGAATCTCATGCTCTTCCCCCCCCAACCGGGTAAGCTTAATGTTAGTCCTGAAAGGGAACATCTTTAGTGAGCTCATGGTCACTCCTGTTTACCTGGGTCTCGACTTGTAGACTTCTTCTAGTTGATATCGCAACTGTCGGCAGCATAGTTGTTGTGTTGGTTAGCCGTGTTAACCAAACTCGTTTCGGCTTTGAAGCCTTTTTCAGGGGTAGAGTCTCTTGCTTTATATGATGAGCCCTTGCAGTTTGTAAAGGTTCTATCTCTTGGAGATTTAAAGCAAAGATTATGATCATAAATGATCATCTCATCACAAATAAAGGTCATATCGGCAGCTGAAATTCATTTCCAACTTGCTGCGTACGATGATAAAGTCTTGTCGTGGAAACAGGGTTGGGTTTGGAGCACTGCCTTCGATAATAGCAGGAGAGTTGTTCAAGATGAGATCCAGCCAGCCAAGCACGTCCACCACAGGCAGTGAATCCAACCTGTTTCTGTGACATGACATTATCATCATACACCTCGACAAGTTGGTGATGAATTTCAGCTGCTGATGTGCCCTTTTGTACGCAGAAATCTGATCACACTACTTACCTTATTATTTGACCATGTTTCTGCCAGCCCCGCCATCTTTCAATTGATGTTGGTACAGAATGACCGATATGAAGCGCAGTCTAATGGCTGTAAGCGGAAGCAGTCTACCTGCTCTGGCTTGGAGGTAAATTACAGTGAAATAGAGAACATTACACACTTGAGGTTTTGTTACCTCGCTTATACCCCTTTCACACCGCACAAATAACTTGGTATCAAACCGGCATATTGCTGGGTCGACATGGGTCGGTGTGCGGTGTGAAAGGGCCATGGACGAATTCCCGGGTCGCCTGACGCGGTAATTCAACCCGTGAATAAACAGAGTTATTCCCGGGTTGAATACCAGTCCAGTGGCAGTGTGAACGATTTCCTAGGTCGATGCGACCCGTTCACTACATAGGGAGAGGCGTCGTGGAGATGAACTCATCTCCCAGTGCTGCCTCCGTCCCCCCGCCGCGATTGCAGCCGACCGGGCAAATTGCCAGGTCGGGAAGCCTGCAGTTAGTGTTAAATGCCGGATCCCAACCGGGACGGACCTGTTTCCAAATCCGGGTGGGATCTGGCATTGGCGATTTGAAAGGGGTATTATTGAACCACCCTTGTATAAATTAAACTTACATTTTAATAACACGAGTGCCTCACCCAGGGAGTTTTATTATTTTCTTTCTATACTTAATATATGTAGCTTCTAGAATGTTTTTTAAAATATATTTTCTATTTTTACTCGGTGCTCTTTCCAATTTCCCATTTTCCCTGCCTCCCATCACAGTAGCCCTGTATGATGTTTGTACAGTAAGGTGTAATAATTTTGCATGTGTTTTGTAGTGTAGTAATATGGAGATAATCATAGTGAAATGCTTAGGGATGGTAAAACCTGAAGTGCATAAAATCCTGGAATGTAAATCGTGTTTCTTGTTTCTAGAATGATATATTCCATTAGTACCATTCCCATAGGGGATCTTTTTTGTGTGTAAGGAAAAGACTGTGGGTCATATGAAAACTGTAAATTAAAAAAAAATAAAGAAAACAAAAGCAAGAGGAAGGTGGTGGTCTGTCAGTCACTGCAGTATGGATGATAAATTTGGGTTGACTGGAAAGACGATGGAGGAAGACTAATCTAGTGGATGACAAAATAAAACTAATAAAGCATAACGTAGAATATCAATCGACAATCACTCGTAAGAAAGCACAGTTCCTGTCGAATGAGATCACAGCAGCAAACAATAGGCCAGCTCAACTTTTCCGCACAGTGGAGATGCTTTGCAAGCCAGCATGCCTGCAGACTGATGAGACCCTCTCCCAGGCAAGATGCAACGAGTTTGCAAACTTCTTTGCAGATAAAATATCCACCATCCGGGCTGGAATCTCCACAGTGCCATCAAAGGAGTGCCAAACTACAAAGCCTGCCAATATAAGCTACCTGCCTTCATGGACCAGCTTTGATCCAGTGGATATAAAGGACACTGCTGAAATTGCTCGGATTTTGCGTCCCACCACCTGTGATCTGGACCCAGCCTCAACCAAGCTTCTAATAGGTTGTATGGATATAATTGGTCCTGTCTTTACAAAAATTGTTCAATGCTCTTTGCAGACAGGCATTTTTCCTGGACCCCTAAAGGAAGCAATTGTTAGACCGCTTCTTAAAAAACCTAATTTAGATCCCAACTGCATGACCAACTACAGACCGGTATCAAACCTTCCTTTCCTAGGAAAGGTTATTGAGAAAGTCATTGCAAATCAACTGGAAACCCGCCTGACAACCCATGATATTTATGATCCATTTCAATCAGGATTCAGGAGAAGACATAGCACTGAAACAGCCCTGGTGTGTGTGTTAAATGATCTTCTGATGGCAAAAGACAGAGGTTACTGTTCAATATTAATCCTTCTGGATCTCTCGGCAGCATTTGATACCGTGGACCATGGGCTTCTGATTGAGCGACTGA
Organism: Pseudophryne corroboree; assembly: GCF_028390025.1. NCBI lineage: Eukaryota > Metazoa > Chordata > Amphibia > Anura > Myobatrachidae > Pseudophryne > Pseudophryne corroboree. The sequence continues at coordinate 405,889,918 of NC_086446.1, forward strand.
TGCATTTCTGTGATCTGGATGGCACAGTCCTAAACTGGTTCAAATAATTTCTCACAGGCAGGTCACAGAGAGTATCATCTGGATTATACTCATCACCACCAGTGCCATTGCCATGTGGTGTCCCACAAGGTTCTATATTATCCCCCATGCTTTTTGCAGTATACATGCTCCCATTGGGCAAAATAATCAGGCGCCATGGCCTGGTCTACCACTGCTATGCAGATGATACACAACTGTACTTGTCCTTTGCTCCGGGCACTGATAACACAATAGCAACCCTAAATGGCTGTCTAGCTGAACTACTGGAGTGGATGAGCGCCAGTTGGCTGCGACTGAACCCGGATAAAACAGAGGTCCTTATGATACGACCGCAATATCAAAGGACAAGACTGCAGCATAGCCAACCAACTGGACTTACACTCTGGGATTCAGAATTACAGACCAGTGATCGTGTGCGGAATCTTGGCGTTGTCCTGGATGGTGGCTTGACACTTAAACATCAGATATCCGCCACAATCAAATCCTCATTCTTTCACCTGAGGAACATAGCCAGAATCAAGCACTTAATTCCCTCAGATGATATGCCAAAAGTCAAACATGCATTTGTATCATCTCGTTTAGACTACTGTAATGCCCTCTACCTTGGTCTACCAGCAAAAGAATTGCAGCGCTTACAGCTGGTGCAAAACACAGCTGCCAGGCTATTAACCAACCAGCCCCGTTCTAGCCACATAACACCCATCCTCTACTCCCTTCACTGGCTGCCTGTACGATGGCGAATCATCTTCAAGATTGGCTTACTGAGTTTCAAAGCATTACATGACCAGGGCCCAAGGTACCTGAAACAGCTTCTGACCCCATACTGCCCCACTCGATTACTGCGATCTGTAGATGAAGGACTTTTAGCAGTACCTAGAATCTACCGTAATTCATCTGGGGGTCGAGCTTTTAGTCATGCGGCTCCGACTCTATGGAACTCACTTCCCCGCACAGTGCAAGAGGCCCCAACTATAGAATCCTTCAAAAGTAGACTCAAGACTTTTCTGTTTACTCAAGCATTTCCATAATATCCCTTTTAGTATCTTCATGCTTCTGTATTTTATGAAAATTGACTTCATTATTTTCTGTACTATATTATGCTATGTATCTGTTAAGCGCCTTGGGTCCTATTGGAGAAAGAGCGCTATATAAATAAAATTATTATTAATTATTATTGAATGTGACTGACTGCTGCATAAATCTAGTGCCTACTCACAAGGATGGCTAGATGTGACCATTTAGCACATGGGCCTATCAGTGGCTCCCGAACCTTAAAACTGCTACGGTTTATGTTCATACTATGCCAGGGGCCTTCTTTGCACTAGAGTGCTTTCCAATGTATTATTACCATGGTATTATTACCAATGGTATTATTACCATTCGGTGCTCACTAGAATACATGTCATGATCTGCCCCTAAAGGGGGTGGGATCATTGTGTTTTGTAAATTTTAGCTGAAATGAGTAGCGTTTAAAAGAAAAAGCTTTGCGTAGACGGTTAATAACGGAATGAAAATAGATCCGTATTCACAGGACAGAATGGGTGCAGTAAATACTGTCTGAAGAGGTTGTAGTTTTGCTGATTTTTTTTGGCATTCAGATATGTTTTGGCAAACTGTTTAGATCCCTTTCGGCTTGCACAGGGGTCTGTTAATGTGGCTGGAAAACATCTGTGTAGAGCGGTTACAATCGGGCACCATAATGTTTTGGGCCCACATGTTGGAATATTGGGCTGAGTGCTGGTAATACCAGTGATGTAGCAATGTGCATGGGGCCAGGTTTACGGTCTTTTTTTTTTTTTTTTTTTTATCTTTTGGTGGCCTATATGATGAATTTTTCTAAAGGACTGTTTGCGAAGTACTAATTTAACAAGTAGCAGCGCTAATAAAGAAATGAATTGAAGGATTGAGTACTAATTAATGATGTTTAATCAAACATAGAAACAATTCACTAGCACAATCATTAATGTAAATATAAAAATATAGATGTAAAATCAAACATTACTAAAAAATGGATGGGTCACATTTATGGCTGCCTAATTTGTGTGTAGTCCGTTCCTAATTAATATAGACCGGATAGTAGATGGATGAATAGTTGTCCCTGGACTGACAGCGCAGTCATGGGGTTAAAAGTTATTTACCACAATTGGCCGCTGGAGGTAATAGTCCCTTAAAGTTGTAATTGCGGGTCCTCACTGCATCGCGGTATCCTCCTTGGTTGGAAAGGGATAGTGGTAGTCCTGTTAACAGTCGGTGCAATGATTTGGCTCAGCACAATGTCCAGTCCTGGCCCGGATACACTAAGGCAGCAATCCTCATAAAAGTGGTGACCCCAATAGCTTGCTTCATGACTCGTTTCGCTGCAGGTCCTGCAGCTTTATCAAAGGCTCCATTTTTTCGTAATGTTTGATTTTACATCTATATTTTTATATTTATATTAATGATTGTGCTAGTGAATTGTTTCTATGTTTGATTAAACATCATTAATTAGTACTCAATTCTTCTATTCAATTAATTTCTTTATTAGCGCTGCTAGTTGGTTTTCTTTGTCTATATTTGTTATTGGGTGTGACTTACCCAATTTTATAGCAGCAGCTTTGAGCAACAGCACATATAAGCGCCCGATCGTTTATCCTATTGATACATTTTTTCTTGCTAATTTAACAAGTGTAGCCCTCTGTCTCTATTGTCATGTGTTCTGTTGGATAAGTGGGCAGATGTGTTTTAAAAAGGTTGAATTGTAGCCATGAGGAGTTTTGTAAGTAATCTCAGGAAATACCTGTTTTTTTCTGTCACGATAAGAGGATCATGTAGTAAAATGCATTCCCTTTCTTTCTTTTTTATTTTTTTTTCTGTAGCTTTCTTGCAGCAGTGTGCAGCTCACAGAGGGTGTGACGTGGGTGTGACTGACAGTGCAATTACCCATTTCTGTCTGAGCTCAGGAAACCGCCTCTTCCAGAGAGGAAGGTGCCTCACCCTTTGCAGAAGCAGCAGAGTGAAAGGGCTGTACAGTTCTGTTTTAAGGTAAGCAATGACACTATTTTCTCATATAAACCGACAAACCTTAAGGTTACAATATTTGTCACCAATCCCTAGTGAACTCTGAAAAGTTATGTTGTCAGCATTCATGGAATGCAGCTCCCTCCTATTTTTCTTGTGTAGCTTAACCTTTTCCTTGCCCCCTTCTTCTGTACTAAACCAGGTCTTACACTAACAATCACCTTTACTGAAGTATAATGCTTCACTGTTCCGATTCTTTATTATTTTTTTAAATGATCAATAATGTATGCCTTTGTTATAAACTGAGCTGCATAGTGTGTGTTTGTTTGTTTTGTTTTTTAACTGTACTCTTGTTTTGGTGACTTACATATGTTAAGCATTAATTGTTATCGTATCAAACTTCCAGGTTTTGTCTTTGTCCTTGTTTTCTGTATAACTATATTTATATTTACTCTTGAGTGCATATGTTCTGTTGCTTATCCATGTGTGAAGGATACGGAGTCGCTAATTGGTAGAACTGCAAGCAATGCTGGGACATCCTGCAGGTGAACTGAGGTTACAGTCCATAAGCAATGCATAGTAATGCAACAAAAAATAGGGTCCCTAACATGGCAGTATATAAATTAGACAATCTGGGCGCAACACTAAAACAACTTTTCTCTAACGTCCTAGTGGATGCTGGGGACTCCGAAAGGACCATGGGGAATAGCGGCTCCGCAGGAGACTGGGCACAAAAGTAAAAAGCTTTAGGACTACCTGGTGTGCACTGGCTCCTCCCCCTATGACCCTCCTCCAAGCCTCAGTTAGATTTTTGTGCCCGAACGAGATGGGTGCAGGCTAAGGGGCTCTCCTGAGCTGCTTAGTGTAAAAGTTTAAAGTAGGTTTTTTATTTTCAGTGAGACCTGCTGGCAACAGGCTCACTGCACCGAGGGACTAAGGGGAGAAGAAGCGAACTCACCTGCGTGCAGAGTGGATTGGGCTTCTTAGGCTACTGGACATTAGCTCCAGAGGGACGATCACAGGCCCAGCCATGGATGGGTCCCAGAGCCGCGCCGCCGGCCCCCTTACAGAGCCAGAAGACTGAAGAGGTCCGGAAAATCGGCGGCAGAAGACGTCCTGTCTTCAATAAGGTAGCGCACAGCACCGCAGCTGTGCGCCATTGCTCTCAGCACACTTCACACTCCGGTCACTGAGGGTGCAGGGCGCTGGGGGGGGCGCCCTGAGACGCAATAAAACACCTTTTTTGGCAAAAAATACATCACATATAGCTCCTGGGCCATATGGATGCATTTAACCCCTGCCAATTTTTCCATAAAAAAGCTGGAGAAAGGCCGCCGAGAAGGGGGCGGAGCCTATCTCCTCAGCACACTGGCGCCATTTTTTCCTCACAGCTCCGTTGGAGGAAGGCTCCCTGACTCTCCCCTGCAGTCCTGCACTACAGAAACAGGGTAAAACAAGAGAGGGGGGCACTAAATTGGCATATAAATATATACAGCAGCTATATTAGGGAAAAACACTTATATAATGTTATCCCTGTATATATATAGCGCTCTGGTGTGTGCTGGCAAACTCTCCCTCTGTCTCCCCAAAGGGCTAGTGGGGTCCTGTCCTCTATCAGAGCATTCCCTGTGTGTGTGCTGTGTGTCGGTACGTTGTCGACATGTATGAGGAGGAAAATGGTGTGGAGGCGGAGCAATTGCCTGTGTTAGTGATGTCACCCCCTAGGGAGTCGACACCTGACTGGATGGTCTTATGGAAAGAATTACGTGATAATGTCAGCACTTTACAAAAGACTGTTGACGACATGAGACAGCCGGCAAATCAGTTAATACCTGTACAGGCGTCTCAAACACCGTCAGGGGCTCTAAAGCGCCCGTTACCTCAGGTCGATTCAGACACGGACACTGACTCCAGTGTCGACGGTGAGGAAACAAACGTATTTTCCAGTAGGGCCACACGTTACATGATCACGGCAATGAAGGAGGTTTTGAACATTTCTGATACTACAAGTACCACAAAAAAGGGTATTATGTGGGGTGTGAAAAAACTACCCGTAGTTTTTCCCGAATCAGATGAATTAAATGAGGTGTGTGATGAAGCGTGGGTTTCCCCCGATAAAAAACTGCTAATTTCTAAAAAATTATTGGCATTATACCCTTTCCCGCCAGAGGTTAGGGCGCGTTGGGAAACACCCCCTAGGGTAGATAAGGCGCTCACACGCTTATCAAAACAAGTGGCGTTACCGTCTCCTGATACGGCCGCCCTCAAGGAACCAGCTGATAGGAAGCTGGAAAATATCCTAAAAAGTATATACACACATACTGGTATTATACTGCGACCAGCAATCGCCTCAGCCTGGATGTGCAGTGCTGGGGTGGCTTGGTCGGATTCCCTGACTGAAAATATTGATACCCTGGACAGGGACAATATATTATTGACTATAGAGCATTTAAAGGATGCATTTCTATATATGCGAGATGCACAGAGAGATATTTGCACTCTGGCATCAAGAGTAAGTGCGATGTCCATTTCTGCCAGAAGAGGATTATGGACGCGACAGTGGTCAGGGGATGCGGATTCCAAACGGCATATGGAAGTATTGCCGTATAAAGGGGAGGAGTTATTTGGGGTCGGTCTATCGGACCTGGTGGCCACGGCAACGGCTGGGAAATCCACCTTTTTACCCCAAGTCACCTCGCAGCAGAAAAAGATACCGTCTTTTCAGGCTCAGTCCTTTCGTCCCCATAAGGGCAAGCGGGCAAAAGGCCACTCATATCTGCCCCGGGGCAGAGGAAGGGGAAAAAGACTGCAGCAGACAGCCTCTTCCCACGAACAGAAGCCCTCCCCCGCTTCTGCCAAGTCCTCAGCATGACGCTGGGGCCTTACAAGCGGACTCAGGCACGGTGGGGGCCCGTCTCAAGAATTTCAGCGCGCAGTGGGCTCACTCGCAAGTGGACCCCTGGATCCTGCAGGTAGTATCTCAGGGGTACAAATTGGAATTCGAGACGTCTCCCCCTCGCCGGTTCCTGAAGTCTGCTTTACCAACGTCTCCCCCCGACAGGGAGGCGGTATTGGAAGCCATTCACAAGCTGTATTCCCAGCAAGTGATAATCAAGGTACCCCTCCTACAACAGGGAATGGGGTATTATTCCACGCTGTTTGTGGTACCGAAGCCGGACGGCTCGGTGAGACCCATTTTAAATCTGAAATCCTTGAACACTTACATAAAAAGGTTCAAGTTCAAGATGGAGTCACTCAGAGCAGTGATAGCGAACCTGGAAGAAGGGGACTATATGGTGTCTCTGGACATCAAGGATGCTTACCTCCATGTCCCAATTTGCCCTTCTCACCAAGGGTACCTCAGGTTTGTGGTACAGAACTGTCACTATCAGTTTCAGACGCTGCCGTTTGGATTGTCCACGGCACCCCGGGTCTTTACCAAGGTAATGGCCGAAATGATGATTCTTCTTCGAAGAAAAGGCGTCTTAATTATCCCTTACTTGGACGATCTCCTGATAAGGGCAAGGTCCAGAGAACAGTTGGAGGTCGGAGTAGCACTATCTCAAGTAGTACTACGACAGCACGGATGGATTCTAAATATTCCAAAATCGCAGCTGATTCCGACGACACGTCTGCTGTTCCTGGGAATGATTCTGGACACAGTACAGAAAAAGGTGTTTCTCCCGGAAGAGAAAGCCAGGGAGTTATCCGACCTAGTCAGGAACCTCCTAAGACCAGGCCAAGTGTCAGTACATCAATGCACAAGGGTCCTGGGAAAGATGGTGGCTTCTTACGAAGCGATTCCATTCGGCAGATTCCACGCAAGAACTTTTCAGTGGGATCTGCTGGACAAATGGTCCGGATCGCATCTTCAAATGCATCAGCGGATAACCCTGTCTCCAAGGACAAGGGTGTCTCTCCTGTGGTGGTTACAGAGTGCTCATCTCCTAGAGGGCCGCAGATTCGGCATTCAGGATTGGGTCCTGGTGACCACGGATGCCAGCCTGAGAGGCTGGGGAGCAGTCACACAGGGAAGAAATTTCCAGGGCTTGTGGTCAAGCATGGAAACGTCACTTCACATAAATATCCTGGAACTAAGGGCCATTTACAATGCCCTAAGTCAGGCAAGACCTCTGCTTCAGGGTCAGCCGGTGTTGATCCAGTCGGACAACATCACGGCAGTCGCCCACGTAAACAGACAGGGCGGCACAAGAAGCAGGAGGGCAATGACGGAAGTGGCAAGGATTCTTCGCTGGGCGGAAAATCATGTTATAGCACTGTCAGCAGTGTTCATTCCGGGAGTGGACAACTGGGAAGCAGACTTCCTCAGCAGACACGATCTTCACCCGGGGGAGTGGGGACTTCACCCAGAAGTCTTCCACATGATTGTGAACCGTTGGGAAAAACCAAAGGTGGACATGATGGCGTCCCGCCTCAACAAAAAACTGGACAGATATTGCGCCAGGTCAAGGGACCCTCAGGCAATAGCTGTGGACGCTCTGGTAACACCGTGGGTGTACCAGTCAGTGTATGTGTTCCCTCCTCTTCCTCTCATACCAAAAGTACTGAGAATCATAAGAAGGAGAGGAGTAAAGACTATACTCGTGGCTCCGGATTGGCCAAGAAGGACTTGGTACCCGGAAATTCAAGAGATGCTCACGGAAGACCCGTGGCCTCTACCTCTAAGAAAGGACCTGCTCCAGCAGGGACCATGTCTGTTCCAAGACTTACCGCGGCTGCGTTTGACGGCATGGCGGTTGAACGCCGGATCCTGAAGGAAAAAGGCATTCCGGATGAAGTCATCCCTACCCTGATCAAAGCCAGGAAGGATGTAACCGTACAACATTATCACCGTATTTGGCGTAAATATGTTGCGTGGTGCGAGGCCAGGAAGGCCCCTACAGAGGAATTTCAACTGGGTCGATTCCTGCATTTCCTGCAAACAGGACTGTCTATGGGCCTCAAATTAGGGTCCATTAAGGTTCAAATTTCGGCCCTGTCAATATTCTTCCAAAAAGAACTAGCTTCTGTTCCTGAAGTTCAGACGTTTGTCAATTGAGTACTGCATATACAGCCTCCTTTTGTGCCTCCAGTGGCACCTTGGGATCTCAATGTAGTTTTGGGATTCCTAAAATCACATTGGTTTGAACCACTCACCACTGTGGACTTAAAATATCTCACATGGAAAGTGGTAATGCTGTTAGCCCTGGCTTCAGCCAGGCGTGTCTCAGAATTGGCGGCTTTATCCTATAAAAGCCCTTACCTAATTTTTCATACGGACAGGGCAGAATTGAGGACTCGTCCTCAATTTCTCCCTAAGGTGGTTTCAGCATTTCACTTAAACCAGCCTATTGTGGTGCCTGCGGCTACTAGGGACTTGGAGGATTCCAAGTTGCTGGACGTAGTCAGGGCCCTGAAAATATGTTTCCAGGACGGCTGGAGTCAGAAAATCTGACTCGCTGTTTATCCTGTATGCACCCAACAAGCTGGGTGCTTCTGCTTCTAAGCAGACGATTGCTCGTTGGATTTGTAGTACAATTCAGCTTGCACATTCTGTGGCAGGCCTGCCACAGCCAAAATCTGTAAAAGCCCATTCCACACGGAAAGTGGGCTCATCTTGGGCGGCTGCCCGAGGGGTCTCGGCTTTACAACTTTGCCGAGCAGCTACTTGGTCAGGGGCAAACACGTTTGCTAAATTCTACAAATTTGATACCCTGGCTGAGGAGGACCTGGAGTTCTCTCATTCGGTGCTGCAGAGTCATCCGCACTCTCCCGCCCGTTTGGGAGCTTTGGTATAATCCCCATGGTCCTTTCGGAGTCCCCAGCATCCACTAGGACGTTAGAGAAAATAAGAATTTACTTACCGATAATTCTATTTCTCATAGTCCGTAGTGGATGCTGGGCGCCCATCCCAAGTGCGGATTGTCTGCAATACTTGTATATAGTTATTGTTACAAAAATCGGGTTATTGTTGTTGTGAGCCATCTTTTCAGAGGCTCCTTCTGTTATCATGCTGTTAACTGGGTTCAGATCACAAGTTGTACGGTGTGATTGGTGTGGCTGGTATGAGTCTTACCCGGGATTCAAAATCCTTCCTTATTGTGTACGCTCGTCCGGGCACAGTATCCTAACTGAGGCTTGGAGGAGGGTCATAGGGGGAGGAGCCAGTGCACACCAGGTAGTCCTAAAGCTTTTTACTTTTGTGCCCAGTCTCCTGCGGAGCCGCTATTCCCCATGGTCCTTTCGGAGTCCCCAGCATCCACTACGGACTATGAGAAATAGAATTATCGGTAAGTAAATTCTTATTTTTTTTTTTTTTTTCATTAAAAGTATTGACTCTACACAGGTTTTCAATGTAAAGTGGCGCTTAATTCGTACGTGACACATTCTAACTATCCCCCTGTCCGTGGCCACAGCAATCAATGATGGTAAGACCATTGATGATAATGCACAGAATAGTTGCCTGCTTGATGTTAATTCAGACCACTAACAGAGCAAAATCAAAGGGCTTGTACAGGCAGTGCCTCATGGCTCAGTAACTAGCTATTAGCGACTAGCGATTTGGAGAATACTTAAAAAATGTAACCGTTGATAGTTACAGTAGACAAAAATTTAAAACAGACAAACATGTAGTGAGAGAATGCCTAGTATTACAACCTATTACTGCCATACTGCTAAACATATTATATATTAGCAGTGTCTGGCGTATTGTACTTATAATAACTTGCATGTATCCAGTGTACTATACGTGAACTATATAGTATGTAGTTTCTACTAAAGAGGTGTCCTCATGCACCTATCCTTTATGAGCTATATGGCATGAGACACCTAGTGCGAATTATACATTCCACCATGTCTAGCGAATCCTGTGCTTAAGTACTTTAAGAATGCAAAAGCTTTGGAAAATTTGCTGATAGTACTTAAAAGTACTAATAGTGTACTGTGTATTTAGGATTTCTATAGCACATTAAGAGGCATATTTTAAGAAAATAAGTCACATGACACAGCTAAATTGCTGAGTAAATTGCACAGCAAACAGAGATATTTAGCACTATTTGAGGATATGTGTATTTGGACACTTATGTAGGTTATATATTTTATAGCCAATATACAGTGCAGAGCTAAATTGTATTCTCAATGCAAATAGCTTATTCTGAGGGCTGTTATTCAAAATGAAAAGTTTTTGAACATTTTGTATTCAAAACAATATATTCTGTTGGTTGATATAGAAATCAAATATTAATTGTTTGAAACGTAGACCAATGCTGACCAGTTCAAGGAAAACGAGAGTCTCAGCCAGTAATGGAAAGGCTCCTAAGTCCGGTAGCCAGTGCTGGGGAACCCAGATATCAAGCAGAGCAGTGTATTCTGTCTTGTACAATGCGTAACAATTGCATGATGATTTAAGGCTAGTACTCACTGGCTGATGTCAGAGAGATGTGTGCTGAGCGAACCGCTCAGCACACATCTCTCCCGGCGCTCAGCACAGCGCGATCTGTGCTGAGCGTGCGGGGGGAGACGGGGGGGCCGCTCACTTCACCCAGCGGGTGAAGTGAGCGACCCGCTAGATTGGCCTGCATGCAGGACAATCTAGCAGCAGCGATAGCGATGCGCGGGGCTGCGCATCGCTATCGCTGAGGGGGCTACACACGGAGCGATCGTGCTTAAAATCTAAGCAATCTAGTCAGATTGCTTAGATTTTAAGCAGCGATCGCTCCGTGAGTACCCCCCTTTACACTGAAGTGTCAATAGCGGCATGTGCAATTTGAAACTGCACTCTAGAATTGTATCCTTGTTATCACCTGCCAAGTGATGATATAAACAAAACAACAAAAGGAGGGTATACGCACAGAGATCAGTGCTTAAATTCTAAGCAATCTGACTAGATTGCTTAGAAGTTAAGCACGAATCTCTCTGTGTGTATGCCCCGCAGTGATAGCGATGCGTGGCCCCATGCCTCGCGATTGCCGGTGCTAGTTTGGCCTGAGCGGTCACTGATAGATCGCTCAGCACATATCTTTCCCCGTGTGTATGGGGCTATAGTTTGCACTCCCATTGATAGGATGATGACGGGATTATTTACTTATTAAGTTTCTTATATAGCGTAGCAAATTCTGTTGCGCTTTACATTTGGACACAGTGATAAAACAAAACTGGGTAATAACAGCCATAGAGGTAGGAAGGATGAATTTGTCTCACTAACTTAATGAGGACGAGTGTAAAACTAATTGCATGATACCAATTTCAAAATATCTACAACATCATAAATTTTATTTTATTCTGATAAAAATGTAATAAAATCATGGTGCAGTATTTTCTATAAACAGTAGCAAAAAGTTGCAGTAGATATTACAATCAGAAGAATACTTTCACATGGGCATTGCGTAATTATTCCAGGCGAAGTGTAGTCCCAAGAAGAATTTGGTAGTAGTATCATTCAGCCCTTTCTGTCATACACTGAAATGCAATAGGTGTATGAGAGACGAGGGCTGCTAGTGGGAAAGGTATATATTTTTGTATGTGTGTGTGGCAGACGGGTGGAATTCATGTGACCGCCAGTCAGCTGACAGTCACATGACCTCCTCCACGAGCCCGACGGCTCACTATCCCGATGGTCGGCATGCCGACCAACAGGGACTATTTCCACTCGTGGGTGTCCACGACACCCATAGAGTGGGAATAGAACCCATGGCGACCGCAGGTCGCCACCGAGCCCGAAACGTGGTAAGCGCAGCGAGCCCGCAAGGGGCTTGCTGCACTCTCCCCTCCCCGCCGGGTTCCCGGCAGCATACAGTCGGTAAGCTGACCGGCGGTCTCCTGACCGCCGGTCAGCAGTACTACACCTGTGGCAGACGGCGAGTGGGAATCGTCATATGCAGTGTATGTGTATATGCAGATGAGTCGCACTTCTCGTCTATAGCAAAGGGATTAAATCCTCTCTCTTAGAACGCCACACCTTGGGCTGACATTTTTGATAATTCTCTGTAAACAAAAAAATATTCTGTTCAAATCGACCAAATACAAAGTGGATTTGGGCTCAGTGTTTGTGTATGAGTCACGGTGAGGGAATCTGCTAGGGGGACAAATGATTTATTCCACTCACTGTTATCCAGCCACTCATGCATTCAGGAATGAGCAGTGGAATGCTTTGTGAGTGTAGCAAGCACTTACATAATTGCCTCCTGCTTATTTGTATGGTTGGCCCTCACCACTGAATCATTAAGATATTTGCACTTTTATTGTGTTCCAAACATCCCCCAGTTACGGAATCATTCGGGTTGTGAATCTGAAGAACAGCTGTTAAAATCAGACTTCCCATCATAATAAAAAAATGTATACATTAGTAAAGGATGCAAAACTGTGTTTGGATGTACCACTGTTTATTCAATAATCGCAAATTGGAAGCTCCAAACACCCCCTCTTGGTATGCCGGGTCACGTGAGGATCTTCTAGCGTCGGGTGTAATTTTTTTTTTGCCGAAAATGCATCTTACTCGCAACTAGGATGCACAGGGAGATTAATTTGATATGACCCATGTATATCTGTGTGCGACTGAGTCTCTGAATCGGTTGCCTAATTCAGACCTGATCGCTTCTCTGCAAATTTGCAGAGGTCTGCAATCAGATAGTCGTCGCCCAGACAGAGTGAAAACCCGCCCCATGCAAGTGTGCGAATGCATGCGTACACCGCGCAAAAACTTTGCCAGACAGCGGACGGCTGCAAATCCGTTCGCAACTCACTCAACATCAGATGATTTTTCCAGCCTTTGAGTAGCCCAGGTCTTACTCCTATAGTGCGATAGAATCAGGTGGTTCGGGGCCAACGTCGCACACCCTCCCCGAAAACACTTGGGCACGCCTGAGTTTTTCCTGACACTCCGAGAAAACAGCCAGTTACCACCCCCAAAGTCTGCTTCCAGTCAATCACATTTCGTACGCCTAGCGATCACATTTTCGCACCATTCTGTTGCTGTTTGGAATCGCGCATTACGGTGCATGTGCAGTCATTCGATAAACAGGTGCTGTGTGAATTCACACAACAGATATCAGGCCCAGTATACTAAGTGCTGCAATGTAGCAGCGGTGTTTTTTTCCAAAAATTGCATTGAGGCTAGATGTATAAGGACACATCTGTATATCAAACCAACAAGATACTGCCTAAATGTGGTTGTTCTTAAAACTATTCCTTCAAGTAATGAGACTTGTGAGAGAAGCCACAGGGAGGCCAACCATCACTTACTGTAGAGTTCAGTAGTGGAGACTGGAGAAAGTGCGCACTTGTCAACTATAGCAAGAGCTCTGCATAACATTGGTGGAAGACTGCATGGGAACGTGACCTATAAGAAGCCATTGCTCTGGAGTTTGTCAAAAAGGATGAGTAAGGCGTATCATAAGTGGGTTCAAGTTCAAATAAATAGCTCAAATCTTATTGTGCGCACATCTCAGACACATGCCTACACTGAAGTATGTTGGTTGTTGTGTAATGAATTGCACAAAATGAAGTCAAATGTTGCAAGGTAACCAGTTTGTTTTGGAGTGGCACACACAAAAAAAAAAGGCGAGTGTCCTATAATGGCTTAGTCAGAATCTCTGATATCAATCTAATTGACCATCTGTGACCTCTAAACAACCTGGAGAAAATCTGCTTGGAATAATGCAAAACTGGTACATTAACCTCACAGACTTCATTTGTAGACGTTAACTTAGTGTCCATTTGTGGTGTTTCAGGGGTGTTTTTTATAGGACAAAAACAGTGTCCCAAAAGGAAAATGAACTACAAAGTTCAGACTTAGGGCCAGATTCAGTTAACAGCAGTTAATTACTGCGGGCTAATTGATCTGCGAGGGATATTCAATTTGAGGTCGCTGTAGCCTGCAGGCTGCACTTACAGTAACACAGATTTTCATTTGGGCCTGAGTGAAGCTCAAACAGAAATCCACATTAAATGCCCTGATCGGGCAACGTGTTAACCCATAGCTCTGCGTACTTAGCCTGGAGTCCATGAGTTAATGCTTTAGATTAAATATGTAAGCTTGTTTCTTTGAAACACAGAACAGTGTCGCATATAAAAAATATATATTTCTCTGACGTCCTAGTGGATGCTGGGTACTCCGTAAGGACCATGGGGAATAGACGGGCTCCGCAGGAGACTGGGCACTCTTAAAAGAAAGATTAGGTACTATATCTGGTGTGCACTGGCTCCTCCCTCTATGCCCCTCCTCCAGACCTCAGTTAGAATCTGTGCCCGGCCAGAGCTGGATGCACCTAGTGGGCTCTCCTGAGCTTACTAGAAAAGAAAGTATTTGTTAGGTTTTTTATTTTCAGTGAGATCTGCTGGCAACACTCACTGCTACGAGGGACTGAGGGGAGAGAAGCAAACCTACCTGCTTGCAGCTAGCTTGTGCTTCTAAGGCTACTGGACACCATTAGCTCCAGAGGGTTCGAACACAGGGCCCGACCTCGATCGTCCGTTCCCGGAGCCGCGCCGCCGTCCCCCTTGCAGAGCCAGAAGACAGAAGAAAAAGACGAAAAACGGCAGCTGAAGACTCCAGTCTTCATTAAGGTAGCGCACAGCACTGCAGCTGTGCGCCATTGCTCCCATAGCACACCACACACTCCGGTCACTGTTGGGTGCAGGGCGCTGGGGGGGGGGGCGCCCTGGGCAGCAATTAGTTTACCTTTTGGCACAATTAGCACATAATACAGTATATAACACTGTATATGTGCTAAAAACCCTGCCATTAACATTATAAAAAGCGGGAGAAGCCCGCCGCTGAGGGGGCGGGGCTATCTTCCTCAGCACACCAGCGCCATTTTCTCTTCACAGCTCCGCTTTAAGGAAGCTCCCCAGGCTCTCCCCTGCAGTATCCAGTACAACAAGGGTAAAAAAGAGGGGGGGCACATAAATTTAGGCGCAAAATTGTGTTAATAAGCAGCTATTGGGAAAAATCACTCAGTATAGTGTAAATCCCTGTGATATATAGCGCTGTGGTGTGTGCTGGCATACTCTCTCTCTGTCTCCCCAAAGGACTTTGTGGGGTCCTGTCCTCAGTCAGAGCATTCCCTGTGTGTGTGCGGTGTGTCGGTACGGCTGTGTCGACATGTTTGATGAGGAGGCTTATGTGGAGGCGGAGCAGGAGCCGATAAGTGTGATGTTGCCCCCTACGGGGCCGACACCGGAGTGGATGGATATGTGGAAGGTATTAACCGACCGTGTCAACTCCTTACATAAAAGGTTCAATGACGTAACAGCTTTGGGACAGCCGGCATCTCAGCCCGCGCCTGCCCAGGCGTCTCGGAGGCCATCAGGGGCTCAAAAACGCCCGCTACCTCAGATGGCAGACACAGATGTCGACACGGAGTCTTACTCCAGTGTAGACGAGGAGGAGACAAATGTACAGTCCACAAGGGCCATCCGATGCATGATTACGGCAATGAAAAATGTGTTGCACATTTCTGACATTAACCCGGTTACCACAAAAAAGGGTATTATGTTTGGGGAGAAAAAGCAGCCAGTGACTTTTCCCCCATCTGATGAGTTAAATGAATTGTGTGAAGAAGCGTGGTGTTTCCCTGATAAGAAACTAGTGATTTCTAAGAGGTTACTGATGGCGTACTCTTTCCCACCAACGGATAGGTTACGTTGGGAGACATCCCCTAGGGGGGACAAGGGGCTCACACGCTTATCTAAAAGGGTGGCACTGCCGTCTCAGGATACGGCCGCCCTAAAGGAGCCTGCAGATAGAAAGCAGGAGGCTATCCTGAAGTCTGTATATACGCACTCAGGTACTATACTGAGACCTGCAATTGCTTCAGCATGGATGTGTAGTGCTGCAGCAGCATGGTCTGATACCCTGTCAGACAACATTGATTCCCTCGACAGGGATACTATTTTGCTAACCATAGAGCATATAAAGGACGTCGTCTTATATATGAGGGATGCACAGAGGGATATTTGCCGGCTGGCATCTAGAATTAATGCAATGTCCATTTCTGGCAGGAGAGTATTATGGACTCGGCAGTGGACAGGTGATGCTGATTCTAAAAGGCACATTAAGGTTTTGCCTTATAAGGGTGAGGAATTGTTTGGGGACGGTCTCTCGGACCTCGTATCCACAGCAACAGCTGGGAAGTCGACCTTTTTACCTCAGGTTCCCTCACAGCCTAAGAAAGCACCGTATTATCAAGTACAGTCCTTTCGGCCTCAGAAAGGCAAGCGGGTCAGAGGCGCATCCTTTCTGCCCAGAGGCAGGGGTAGAGGAAAAAAGCTGCACCAGACAGCCAGTTCCCAGGAACAAAAATCCTCCCCTGCTTCCACTAAGTCCACCGCATGACGCTGGGGCTCCACAGGTGGAGCCAGGTGCGGTGGGGGCGCGTCTCCGGCACTTCAGTGACCAGTGGGTTCGCTCACAGGTGGATCTATGGGTGCTACAAGTGGTATTTCAGGGATACAAGCTGGAGTTCGAGGCGACTCCCCCTCGCCGTTACCTCAAATCAGCCTTGCCAGCTGCTCCCAGGGAAAGGGAGGTAGTACTGGCGGCTATTCACAAGCTGTACCTTCAGCAGGTGATGATCAAGGTTCCCCTCCTTCAACAGGGACGGGGTTACTATTCCACAATGTTTGTGGTACCAAAACCAGACGGTTCGGTGAGACCCATTCTAAATTTAAAATCCTTGAACACTTATGTAAGGAAGTTCAAGTTCAAGATGGAATCGCTCAGGGCGGTTATTGCAAGCCTGGAAGAGGGGGATTTTATGGTGTCGCTGGACATCAAGGATGCTTACCTGCATGTCCCCATTTACCCACCTCACCAGGAGTACCTCAGGTTTGTGGTACAGGACTGTCATTACCAATTTCAGACGTTGCCGTTTGGTCTGTCCACGGCACCGAGGGGTATTTACCAAGGTAATGGCCGAAATGATGATACTCCTTCGGAAGAAGGGAGTTATAATTATCCCGTACTTGGACGATCTCCTTATAAAGGCGAGGTCCAAGGAGCAGCAGTTAGTCAGCGTAGCACTATCTCGGGAAGTGCTACAACAGCACGGCTGGATTCTGAATATCCCAAAGTCGCAGCTGATTCCTGCGACGCGTCTGCTGTTCTTGGGCATGATTCTGGACACAGAACAGAAGGTGTTTCTCCCGGTGGAGAAGGCCCAGGAGTTGTCATCTCTGGTCAGGGACCTCCTGAAACCAAAACAGGTGTCGGTGCATCACTGCACGCAAGTCCTGGGAAAGTTGGTAGCTTCTTATGAAGCAATTCCTTTCGGCAGGTTCCATGCAAGGATCTTTCAGTGGGATCTGTTAGACAAGTGGTCCGGATCGCATCTTCAGATGCATCGGTTGATCACCCTGTCACCGAGGGCCAGGGTGTATCTGCTGTGGTGGCTGCAGAGTGCTCATGTTCTCAAGGGCCGCAGATTCAGCATACAGGACTGGGTCCTGGTGACCACGGATGCAAGCCTCCGAGGTTGGGGGGCAGTCACTCAGGGAAGAAACTTCCAAGGACAGTGGTCAAGTCAGGAGACTTCCCTACACATAAATGTTCTGGAACTAAGGGCCATTTACAACGCCCTGAGTCAAGCAGAACCCCTGCTTCAAAACCAACCGGTGCTGATTCAGTCAGACAACATCACGGCGGTCGCCCATGTAAACCGCCAGGGCGGCACAAGAAGCAGGATGGCAATTGCAGAAGCCATAAGGATTCTTCGATGGGCGGAGAATCACGTGCTAGCACCGTCAGCAGTGTTCATTCCGGGAGTGGACAACTGGGAAGCAGACTTCCTCAGCAGGCACGACCTCCACCCGGGAGAGTGGGGACTTCATCCAGAAGTCTTTAAGCTGATTGTAAATCGTTGGGAACGGCCACAGGTGGACATGATGGCGTCCCGCCTCAACAAAAAGCTAAAAAGATATTGCGCCAGGTCAAGGGACCCTCAGGCGATAGCTGTAGACGCCCTAGTGACACCGTGGGTGTACCAGTCGGTTTATGTGTTCCCTCCTCTTCCTCTCATACCCAAGGTACTGAGGATAATAAGAAAGAGAGGAGTAAGAACTATACTCATCGTTCCGGATTGGCCAAGAAGAACTTGGTACCCAGAACTACAAGAAATTATCTCAGAGGACCCATGTCTGTTCCAAGACTTACCGCGGCTGCGTTTGACGGCATGGCGGTTGAACGCCGGTTCCTAACGGAAAAGGGCATTCCAGATGATGTGATTCCTACGCTGATAAAAGCTAGGAAGGATGTGACACCGCATATGGCGAAAATATGTTGCTTGGTGTGAGGCCAGGAAGGCCCCAACAGAGGAATTCCAGCTGGGTCGATTTCTGCACTTCCTACGGTCAGGAGTGACTATGGGCCTAAAATTGGGATCCATTAAAGTCCAGATTTCGGCCCTGTCTATTTTCTTTCAAAAAGAACTGGCTTCACTGCCTGAAGTTCAGACGTTTGTTAAGGGAGTGCTGCATATTCAGCCCCCTTTTGTGCCTCCAGTGGCACCTTGGGATTTCAACGTTGTGTTGGATTTCCTGAAATCACATTGGTTTGAGCCACTTCAGACCATGGAGTTGAAGTATCTCACGTGGAAGGTAGTCATGCTGTTGGCCTTGGCCTCAGCTAGGCGTGTGTCAGAATTGGCGGCTTTGTCATGTAAAAGCCCATATCTGATTTTCCATATGGACAGGGCAGAATTGAGGACTCGTCCCCAATTTCTCCCAAAGGTGGTATCAGCGTTTCATTTGAACCAACCTATTGTGGTGCCCTGCGGCTACTCGGGACTTGGAGGATTCCAAGTTGCTGGACGTAGTCCGGGCCCTGAAAATCTACATTTCCAGGACGGCTAGAGTCAGAAAAACTGACTCGCTATTTATCCTGCATGCACCCAACAAGCTGGGTGCTCCTGGTTCAAAGCAGACTATTGCTCGCTGGATCTGTAGCACGATTCAACTTGCACATTCTGTGGCTGGACTGCCGCATAATCAGTAAAAGCCCATTCCACGAGGAACGTGGGTTCTTCTTGGGCGGCTGCCCGAGGGGTCTCGGCTTTACAACTTTGCCGAGCTGCTACTTGGTCGGGTTCAAACACTTTTGCAAAATTCTACAAGTTTGATACCCTGGCTGAGGAGGACCTTGAGTTTGCTGATTCGGTGCTGCAGAGTCATCCGCACTCTCCCGCCCGTTTGGGAGCTTTGGTATAATCCCCATGGTCCTTACGGAGTTCCCAGCATCCACTAGGACGTCAGAGAAAATAAGAATTTACTCACCGGTAATTCTATTTCTCGTAGTCCGTAGTGGATGCTGGGAGCCCGTCCCAAGTGCGGACTCTCTGCAATACATGTATATAGTTATTGCTTAACTAAAGGGTTATTGTTATGAGCCATCTGTTGAATGAGGCTCGGTTGTTGTTCATACTGTTAACTGGGTATAGTTATGACAAGTTGTACGGTGTGATTGGTGTGGCTGGTATGAGTCTTACCCTGGATTCCAAATCCTTTCCTAGTAATGTCAGCTCTTCCGGGCACAGTTTCCCTAACTGAGGTCTGGAGGAGGGGCATAGAGGGAGGAGCCAGTGCACACCAGATATAGTACCTAATCTTTCTTTTAAGAGTGCCCAGTCTCCTGCGGAGCCCGTCTATTCCCCATGGTCCTTACGGAGTACCCAGCATCCACTACGGACTACGAGAAATAGAATTACCGGTGAGTAAATTCTTATTTTTGAGTTCCAGTGCTTTAAAATAAATTTATGATAGAATAAAGTGTTGGATTTATTAGACTGTAAAATGAGTGAATCTCTGCGATGCCATTGCTATATAAAGAAGTACAATGTGATATTGCACCAACTTTTACTATTTGTCTTGTATTAACGAATGGCAAACAATCTTTGGCGCATGACCTATAGGGATATGTTGGGGTGTGACAGTTGTATAGGACTGATAATGGCAGAGGCGCTGCAGGCAGAATCCCTTTAGTCCTCTGTCTGCTCCTCCCCTTTTAAAATGTAAGCTCTCAGGAGCAGGGCCCTATTTCTTCTTGTGCTTTTCTGTCTCTTACTTAAACTGGAATGCATATGATAGCCCGACAGACAGGATGACGGCTGTCACTATACCGACAGCTGCATCCCGTCAGCCGTAAGAGAGTCCGTTCGCCATGCATTGGGTCCGGTGGCTTGCTTCGCTCGCCACAGTACTATTGACACTCTGTTGGTGGAGAGGACCCACCAATCAAGTGGGAATGCCAAGCATTTGTCGGGATTCCAGGCGTCGGTATTTCACCGGCTGTCTGTATTCCAGCGTCTATAACCTGAACGCCGGGAACCCGACAGCCGGTATATTAACTGCATCCCGTTAAACAAGCTGCTACTCCATACGCTAACCCTCTGTTTTTGCCTCCCTGATGCTTTTTTCAATGTCATGTCCTCTGATGCAGTAATGTTTTTTATACCATGTACCTACATTGTCTTGTACTGTAAGTCACTGTTTTCTTGTTTTGCTCATTTGTTTATAAACTTTTTTTAGACAATGCGGAACTCTGGTAGCGCCATATACATAAACATTAATAATAATAATACATTCCTTTGCATTAGACATGATTAAGGATTTTTACTTTATACAACAGAATGAGTCTTTTTTTTTTGTTCACCTACCAATGGTGCATATGGGAGAAAATAAATGCTTGTCAGAGCGATTGAATTCGCCCTCCTGCGTATTCAATTGCGGGCCGTTTGTGCCTGTTTTTAACCATTTGCCTGGCATGGTTGTGTGAAAAGTAACGTCGCGATGTTGCCGATCTTCTTGTCCAATGTTTGAGAAAAAAAAGTATTTTTTTTTAAATGTAAGAAAAATAAAAACATGTTGGATAAGGTTCATGTTCATGTTCCTCACATAAATTCACTCCTAAAAAAAACCTGACAATTCCTGAGTTTTTTTGGGGGGAAAAATTGTCAGTTAAGTTGTTAAAGGCATTTTCACCAATGCCTTTTTAACTTTTTTTGTTTTTTCCTTTTTTTCTTCATTTTTTTAAGTGAAAAGGCATTGGTGAAAAATGCCTCAGTCGCCAAAAATGGCCGGTGTTTTCGCTGGCGTAGGTGCGAAAACAATTGGATTCACTTATCCACATGTGTTTTGCGCCTGCTGAATTTTTTGCCTGCTATCGAATAGGATTTGCCCTAAAAAAATAGCAAAAAGTGCACTTTTTCACCTAAGCGAAAATAACTGACCTAATTGAATACCCCCCATATCCTCTTGTTTTCACCATTGTAGTGTTAAATGAGTTGTGGGTCCAGTACGCTCTGCATAATTGTTCAGCATCATTTGATCATTGCCACAACACAAGAAAATAATTGATTTCGTTTTAGTAAAGCATTTTACAAAGCCGATACTCCCGTTGATATGCTGTTATATTCCCGACTGTCGGGATTCCGGTGGTCTAAATCCCAACCCCCCGAAATCCAGACAACGATTGAAATTCAGATGGTCGGAATCCCAACCGACGGCCAGAAACCCCACTTGGGTGGTGGTCCATGCTACCACACGAGTGGGAATGGTCCCGAAGCGTGGGAAGTGCAGCAAGCCCGCAAGGGAATCCGCTGCTCTCGAGGTCAGGATTCCAGCGTCTGTATTTCGACCACCGGGATCCAGTTAGTTGGGATATCATACTGATCCCCTCCTATTATCATGGACACTTGTTTGTGGGTGTGGTATAAAAGATAATGTCTAGTTAGACAGTCAATAGATAGACACCATATGTTAGACAGTACAAAAGGTCGACATGGTCAAAAGGTCGACATGAAAAAGGTAGACACCATGTTTTTTGCATTTTTGTGGTTTGTATGGCTAGTTTTATCATCTGGGACCCCCAATTGTAAAAAGGCATACCCTCGCGGGGCTCGATTCGCTCGCCGGGCTCGGTGGCTCGCTGCGCTTGCCACAAGGTTTATAACCAACTCTATGCTGACATGGATAGAGAGGGTATGAAATAGTCCAATACAGTGGTTCCCAAACTGTGTGCCGCGGCACCTTGGGGTGCCTCAGGACACTGGCAGGGGTGCCTTGGATTGGTGGTCCAGGACCAATTCAAATTATTTTTGGTCAATGTAATAGACAAAACCAGTGCTTGTGGCTGCCAATTTATAAAATCTGAGGACAAACAGAAGCAAATATTGTCCTGCAACACACTAAAGATACTAAGGATGACACATAAACATAATTTACTTATTGTTTTCTAAAATTCTCAAATAAACTTTTGGCCTAGGGGTGCCGTGAAAAAATTCTGATACTCTAGGTGCCATGATTAAAAAAAGTTTGGGAACCACTGGTCCAATAACATGTTCAATGTAAAAAAACCAAAAACATTTGTCTATCTTTTTTTATGTTGACCTTTTGACCCTGTCAACCTTTTGTACTGTCTACCTTTTTCAAGTTGACCTTTTGACCTTGTCGACCTAATGTCTGTCTAACACAGGGGTGGGCAATTATTTCAGCTGAGGGGCCACTTGACATTTCCTGTCAGTATCCGAGGGCCGCATACAAAATAGCAGCTCGCCCCACTTGCCATAAATATAGGGACGTGGCTTCATGTGGAAGGGGTGTGGGCAAAAAATACAGATTCATATTAGGCTGCACAATAGTCTCCGTTATTCAAATTGCGCCACTTACACACATTACACCAGGTAGAGCCCCTTTTACACACATTACGGCAGGTAGAGAGCGTTTTTACACATTAACATTTTATTTAGGATAATTATTGTGCAGCAAGCAAATTATCCAGTGTCTTATGGCCCCTGGGGAAAGGTGTGACATGGTGACAGAACACGGTGGGGGTGACACGGTGACAGAACACGGTGGGGGTGACACGGTGACAGAACACGGTGGGGGTGACAGAACACGGTGGGGGTGACACGGTGACAGAACACGGTGGGGGTGACATGGTGACAGAACACGGGGAGGGGGGGTGACAGTGACAGAACATGGGTGTGACACGGTGACAGAACACGGGGGGTGACACTGTGACAGAACACGGGGGGGGTGACACGGTGAAAGAACACGGGGAGGGGGGTGTGACAGTGACAGAACATGGTGGGTGTGACAGAACACGGGGAGGGGGGTGACAGTGACAGAACACGGGGAGTGTGACACAGTGAAAGAATACGGGGAGGGGGGGTGACAGAATACGGTGGGGTGACAGAACACGGGGGATGTGACATGGTGACAGAACATGGTGGGGTTGACTGTGACAGAACACGGGGAGGTGACACAGTGACAGAACACGGGGAGGTGACACAGTGACAGAACACGGGGAGGTGACACAGTGACAGAACACGGGGGGTGTGACACAGTGACAGAACACGGGGGTGTGACAGTGACAACACGGGGGGGGGTGACAGTGACAGAACACGGGGGCGTGACACAGTGACAGGACACGGGGGGTGTGACATAGTTACAGAACAATGTTATGGTCGACAGTCATTAGGTCGACCACTATTGGTGGACATGGTCGACATGGACACATGGTCGACACATGAAAAGGTCGACATGAGTTTTTTAACTTTTTTTTCTTTTGGGGAACTTTTCCATACTTTACGATCCATGTGGACTACGACTGGGACGGTAATCTGTGCCAAGCGAAGGCACCATGCGAGGGGACGCGGTGCACTAATTAGGGTTCCCAGTCACTTTACGCCAAAAACGACACCAAAAAAAGTAAAAAACCTCATGTCGACCTTTTCATGTGTCAACCTTTCATGTGTTGACCATTTTCATGTGTCCATGTCGACCTAATGACTGTCTACCATAACATGGTCGACCATTCATACCGGAACCACAGAACACGGGGGGGTGACATGGTGACAGAACATGGGGGTGACATGGTGATAGAACACGGGAGGGGTTGGTACAGCGAGAGCTAAAGATCTCTCCCCCAAACCTAAATACAGTCTGACGCCACTGCCCACACACACAAATATATGCGCACACACAAACACACACACACACACACACTTTCACTTTTCCCATTAACTTACTGATCTGGCTGGCAGTGGCAGGAAGGATGGATCTGTAGCAGTCTGGCTCTTGTCCCGTGTAGCTCCGCCCCCTGAGGTCCCGTGTAGCCCCGCCCCCTCATCGGCTCGTAGCCCCGCCCCCTTCTCGGCTGAACACAGCCGTTGTCACTGGGGACTCTGGAGGAGGCTGCTACAACGCAGCAGCAGGGGAGAGAGGCGCCGCTGGCAGCTTGGAGGTAATGCAGTGCAGAACAATGACAAGCAGCTCAGCCGGTCGGGCCGCTTGTCATTGCTCGCTGGTGGGAGGCAGTGGGCCGGGCAGGATCGGTTTGCGGGCCGCATCCGGCCCGCGGGCCGTATTTTGCCCACCACTAGTCTAACATATGGTGTCTATCTATTGACTGTCTAACTAGACACTCTATCAACCGGATACCCTTGATTTGTATGTTTTGGTAAACTGACATTTTTCATTTGCATTCTTTATTGAATTCAGCATAACAGCCTAACACTTACTAATAGGTAACATCAGTTGTGCTAATAATGCAATGTTTTCTTTTGCAGCTGGTGTATAACAAAGTTTGGCTTTTGGAATGTATTCAAATAACGTTTTAAATTTCTATATGGAAACTTTAGCTTTATTACAGATGTTCCAGCAAATTATTTGGCTGTGATTTTATTCATGCTGCTGTCCAATATATAGCGCTGGATTCATTGTGGCTTCAGGGATGGACAACTTGTCATGTGCCTCTTTTCTTCAACAGATGGCTCAATGTGTGACCAAAGTCCAGCTGTCCATCTCTTGCTCAGATCTGTTGGATAAAGACATTGGATCCAAATCTGATCCCCTTTGTGTGGTTTTACAAAGCATTGGTGATGGAAAGTGGTCAGAGGTAAAATAGTTTTTCAAATTAATCCTTTTATCTAGCTATAGTCTCGTTCCATGCCAGATCAGCCAGGACATGACACCCACCGACTCCGACCCTATAGTGTTAATTTTACAATCAAATAAATTATTTGAGGAACAGCCATTTTTCTTCTTCTCTTTTACGTCCTAGGGGATGCTGGGGACTCCAAAAGGACCATGGGGTATAGACGGGATCCGCAGGAGCTTGGGCACACTGAAAAGACTTAAGACTGGGTGTGAACTGGCTCCTCCCTCTATGCCCCTCCTCCAGACCTCAGTTACACTTTGTCCCCAGGACTGACTGGACACTCACAGGGGAGCTCTCCTAAGTTTCTCTGGAAAATACTTTTTGTTAGGTTTTTTATTTTCAGGGAGACCTGCTGGCTACAGGCTCCCTGCATCGCGGGAGTGAGGGGGGAGAAGCAGACCTACTTCTTCTTAGTTTAAAGGCTCTGCTTCTCGGCTACTGGACACCATTAGCTCCAGAGGGTTCGATCACTTGGTGCGCCTAGCTGCTTGTTCCCGGAGCCACGCCGTCACCCCCTCACAGAAGCCAGAAGTCGGTTGAGTATGAGAAGATCAGAAGACTTCAGGACGGCATTCGGTGACCAGGTACAGCGCAGCGGAGACGCTGCGCTCCATGCTCCCACACACATCGCGGATGGCACTCGCAGGGTGAGGGGCGCTTGGGGGGGTCGCCCTGGGCAGCAGGTCACTGGGGTCCGGGTAGCCGGCAGGCACTGTCGGTGCCTCGGCACCATTCATCAGCCCCTGCCGGCATTTTCAAATTGGGCGCGCTGAAGCCCGCCGGGAAGGGGCGGAACTTAGCGCGCGGCTCACGGCGCCATCTTCCTCTCCTCCATGCGGCGGCAAGGAGACACTGGGCCGGACCTCCATCACTCCCCGCAAGTAACGGGGAGATTTCTCGGGGGGGGGGGGGGGGGGGCGCAGTGTGGTGCATTAGTTTATTCTAGCAGCGCTGGTATTATATATCCCCTATAGGGATATATAGGCCCTGGGGTGTGAGCTGGCATACTCCCTCTGGGTCTCTCTCTGGGCTTCACTATAGGCCTGTCCCCTAGCTGAGGCATTTTGTGTGTCGATCAATTGTGTCGACATGTCTAGCTGAGGCATTTTGTGTGTGTCGATCAATTGTGTCGACATGTCGAAGGCTGAATGTGATTCACCGAAGGAGGTTGTAGGGGGTGAAGTTGTGGGTCTGGATTTGGGTCTGTCGGCGCAGCTGACACCTGATTTACTCTTGTTATTAACTACAATCAATACGAATGTAGCTTCGTTATCTAAGAGGTTAGGTAAATCTGAGTCACAGACGCAGGTGTGGAAAAAGTCCATAGAGGAGGCTTTATCTCAGGTACAGACCCCATCAGGCTCGCAGAAGCGGCCGTTTACTCAGGTGGCAGATACTGATACCGACTCTGACTCTGACTCTGAGGTCGATTTTTCAGACGCGGCTTTGCATCCGCGTTTAGTAAAGAGTATTCAGTACATGATTGTGGCGATAAAGGATGTTTTACACATTTCTGATGAACCTGCGGTGCAGGAAACAAGGATTTGTTTGTTCAAAGGGAAAAAACCTGAAGTGAAATTTCCCCCCTCTCATGAAATGAATACTCTTTGTGAAAAGGCCTGGGAGTCGCCGGATAAGAGGTGGCAGATTCCTAAGAGGATTTACATGGCGTATCCTTTCCCCTCTGATGACAGGGAAAAATGGGAGTCGTCTCCAAATGTTGACAAAGCTTTATCTCGTTTGTCTAAAAAGGTGGCGCTTCCGTCTCCGGACACGGCCGCTCTCAAGGATCGCAAGCTGGAGACGTCTCTGAAGTCCATTTTTGCTAATACAGGCGCCTTGCTCAGACCTGCAGTAGCGTCGGTGTGGGTAAGTAGTGCTATTGCTAAATGGGCCGAGAATTTGGCCACTGACATGGATACCCTTGAAAAAGATAGTGTTCTTCTGACTCTTGGTTATATCAAGGACGCTGCAGATTACCTGAAGGATGCGGCGAGGGATGTTTGTCTTTTGGGATCAAGAGCCAATGCCATGTCAATATCGGCTAGGAGGGCGTTGTGGATCCATCAATAGAATGCTGATGCCGACTCCAAGAGAGCTATGGAAGCTTTACCCTTCAAAGGTAATGTCTTGTTTGGGAACGGCTTTGCGGACCTGGTCTCTACCGCGACGGCGGGTAAGTCCTCTTTTCTTCCCTATGTTCCCACACAGCACAAAAAGGCACCGCATCAGCAGATGCAGTCCTTTCGTCCTAATAAATACAGGTGTGGAAAGGGTTCGTCCTTCCTCGCTTCAAAGGGTAAAGGAAGGGGTAGGAAGTCTCCTGCCGTGTCAGGCGCCCAGGACCAAAAGTCCTCCCCTGCCTCTACCAAGTCCACCGCATGACGTTGGGGCTTCCCTGGGGGAGTCTGGACCGGTGGGGGGGCGTCTCCGAGTCTTCAGTCAGGTCTGGATTCGTTCAGGCCTTAATCCTTGGGTCCTAGAGATTGTATCTCAGGGATACAAGCTGGAGTTTCGGGAGGTGCCCCCTCACTGGTTTTTCGTTTCGCCCTTACCAGCGTCTTTTCCGGACAGGGAGCTGGTGTTGGCAGCGATACAAAAATTGTGTCATCAGAAGGTCATTGTTCCAGTTCCCCCGTCACAACGGGGGGAGCGGTTCTACTCGAGCCTATTTGTGGTGCCGAAACTGGACGGTTCGGTCAGACCGATTCTGAATCTAAAATCCCTCAATCCATACTTGAAAGTTTTCAAGTTCAAGATGGAATCTCTTCGAGCTGTGATTTCTAGCCTAGAAGGGGGGGATTGTATGGCGTCAGTCGACATAAAGGATGCCTACTTACACGTCCCGATATTTCCTTCACATCAGGCCTTCCTCAGGTTTGCGATACAGGACTCTCATTACCAATTTCAAACGTTGCCGTTTGGCCTTTCCACGGCCGCGAGAGTGTTCACCAAGGTCATGGCGGAAATGATGGTTCTCCTTCGCAAGCAGGGGGTTTCAATTATCCCGTACTTGGACGATCTCCTGATAAAGGAGAGGCCCAAAGAAAGGTTGCTAATGAGTGTGGACTTGGTGCTGTCGGTGCTTCGACAGCACGGTTGGCTGCTAAATTTACCAAATCTCAGATGATTCCGACCACGGCGGAGGCCACAAGAATCCTTCGCTGGGCGGAACAGCACCTGAGCGCCCTGTCAGCAGTCTTCCTTCCGGGAGTAGACAACTGGGAAGCAGACTTCCTCAGCAGGCACGATCTCCATCCGGGAGAGTGGGCTCTTCATCAAGAGGTGTTTGCAGACGTGACAAAGCGTTGGGGACTCCCTCTGATAGACATGATGGCGTCTCGTCTCAACAAGAAGCTTCCGTGGTATTGTTCCAGGTCAAGGGACCCCCAAGCCAGTGCGGTGGATGCCCTGGTGTCTCCGTGGGTGTTCAAGTTGGTGTATGTGTTCCCTCCACTTCCTCTCATTCCAAAGGTACTGGGGATCATTCGGCGAGCAAGGGTTCAGGCGATTCTCGTAGTTCCAGATTGGCCAAGAAGGGCCTGGTATCCGGACCTTCAGGAATTACTAGTGGAAGATTCTTGGCCGCTTCCTCTAAGAGGGGACCTGTTGTTGCAGGGTCCATGCGTGTTTCCAGACTTAGCGCGGCTGCGTTTGACGGCATGGAAGTTGAGCGCCAGATCTTGGCTCGTAAAGGTATTCCAGGAGAGGTCATGCCTACTCTCCTCAGGGCTAGGAAGAAGGTTACGGCGAAGCATTATCACCGTATTTGGAAGAAGTATGTTTCCTGGTGTGAGTTTAAGAAGGCTCCTGCGGAAGAATTTAACTTGGGGCGTTTTCTCCACTTTTTGCAGGCTGGTGTGGATGCAGGCCTGAAGTTGGGCTCCGTCAAGGTGCAGATTTCGGCATTGTCTATTTTCTTTCAAAAAGAACTGGCGGCCCTCCCAGAGGTTCAGATGTTCGTGAAGGGAGTTTTGCATATCAATCCTCCGTTTGTGCCTCCTGTGGCCCCATGGGATCTGGACGTGGTCTTACAGTTTCTCATGTCTTCCTGGTTTGAGCCTTTGCGTAAGGTTGAGTTGAAGTTTCTCACCTGGAAGGTAGTCATGTTGTTGGCACTGGCTTCTGCCAGGCGGGTGTCTGAGTTGGCGGCCTTATCTCATAAAAGCCTGTACTTGGTCTTTCATTCGGATAGGGCAGAATTGAGGACTCTGCAACAATTTTTACCAAAGGTGGTCTCCGCGTTTCACATTAATCAACCTATTGTGGTACCGGTGACCAGGGATGCTGGGACAGTTCCCAGGTCTCTGGATGTAGTGAGGGCGTTGAAGATCTACGTCGCCCGTACAGCGGTTGCCAGGAAAACTGAGGCACTGTTTGTCCTGTACGCTTCCAAAAAGATTGGTCATCCTGCTTCAAAACAGACTATTGCACGCTGGATTTGTAGTACGATTCAGCAGGCTCATTCTTCGTCCGGATTACCGGTGCCGAAGTCTGTGAAAGCCCATTCTACCAGGAAGGTGGGCTCGTCTTGGGCGGCTGCCCGGGGCGTCTCGGCTCTACAGGTCTGCCGAGCGGCTACTTGGTCGGGTTGAAACACGTTTGCCAAGTTCTATAAGTTTGATACCCTGGCTGATGAGGACCTTGCGTTTGCTCAGTCGGTGCTGCAGAGTCGTCCGCACTCTCCCGTCCGGTCTGGAGCTTTGGTATAAACCCCATGGTCCTTTTGGAGTCCCCAGCATCCTCTAGGACGTAAGAGAAAATAGGATTTTGGTACTTACCGGTAAATCCTTTTCTCCTAGTCCGTAGAGGGTGCTGGGCGCCCATCCCAGTGCGGACTGTTCTTGTAGTGTTCTTTTGTCGGTTCACTTAGTTTATACACGGGTTGTGTATTTCTGGTTTCAGCTTGTTGCTGTTGTTTTTTCATACTGTTCTCTGGTTTACTGTTACTCCGGTTGTACGGTATGGTTGTGGTGTGGGCTGGTATGTTTGTAGCCCTTAGTTTACACAAAAATCCTTTCCTGGAAATGTCCGTATCTCCTGGGCACAGTTCCTATAACTGAGGTCTGGAGGAGGGGCATAGAGGGAGGAGCCAGTTCACACCCAGTCAAAGTCTTTTCAGTGTGCCCAAGGTCCTGCGGATCCCGTCTATACCCCATGGTCCTTTAGGAGTCCCCAGCATCCTCTACGGAGTAGGAGAAAAGGATTTACCGGTAAGTACCAAAATCCTATTTTATTAATCCATCTTAAATCCGCTTCCAAAGCAATTCTAATGATTGTAGAAGTTAGATAAAATGTGATTTGTATTTTGAAAAGGATACATTACATTTTTAGTGAAATATTAACCATAGTGCTTTGTCATTGACTACCACACCAATACAGATGTTTAAGGGGAGAAACACAAGTTTTTGTAGCTGTGATTAAGTAAAAATTCTCCAGAGTCTGGTGTAACAGGAGACCACACGGGAGCATGTGAACAAAGTGGTCTATCTGGTCTCGGGCTAACAATTGCAGCATGCTCAAAAATAATCCAATTTAATTGAACATTAAAACACTTTGGCACATGCAAGTATTCTAGGAATTTTATTTTCCAATATTTACTGTAGTCACTGCTCATATATTTAGGTAGAATGGACATGCTTAGAACAGTCTGTGTATTTGAATTGTTTTTGCATTGAAGCATTAAACTAATCATCTTAGTAAATCAATGTTCCCGTCTTATCGTTTGGCTCTAGTTGGCCCGGACAGAGAGGATCAAGAACTGTCAGAGCCCAGAGTTCTCCACAAAACCAGTTATTGATTATTACTTTGAGAAAGTGCAGAGTATCAAGTTTGGAGTCTATGACATTGACAACAAATCTGTTGATCTGAACGATGATGATTATCTTGGAGGGTTTGAGTGTACTCTTGGTCAGGTATGATGTGTACCTTTTAGAAATAATATCCCATTGTCTATGCATTTGAGGACGTCCTAAATTAGACTCGATAAATTTTGCCATTCAGATGTACATCTTTGTGATCCCGTCACCTCAACTGGTATACTTGCTGTGTATCTATGGTTGGGGCATGTGCACTTCCAAATCTAAAGATGCATAGTGTCATTTTTGTGTATTTAAAGACCTCTCCACTAGCAAATTCATCTCAAAATAAACTATTGAACTGCATTTGAAAAGTTTCTAAGATTAACATACATTTGTCCAGTTTTATATTATACCCTTTGTCACACTTTATTTTCACTTTCATTTGATCCTCAGGCTAATTGAGCTCATTGTGGAGAGTGAATGCAGTGGAACACTAGGCTATACTTCTTTACCCTTGATGTCCCCTTCTTACCCAAATCAAATCACACTGCTGATTGGCTTGTTTAGCTATCGGGCATCTACAGCTCACTTCTCTATATTTCATCCGCAATAGATCACTAGGAAGGAGAGCTGGAAGGGTTGAGTCCGTTAGCAGTGTGTGTTGTAGCTTGTGTGTAGAGAAATCTAATGAAATTCTGTGGTGCATTGATTAGTATTTCTCTAGCATCCATAAGGGATATTAGGGAGACTTAGTACGATGGGGTGTAGACTGGGGCCAAAGGAGCTGGTGCACTTTAAATTTCTTCACTGGGTGTGCTGGATCCTGCCCTCTATGCCCCCTCCCACAGGCAGTTTAGAAAAAAGTGCCCTCAGTAGAGGATGCACATTTCTGCAGCTCCAGAGAGTTTTTCTTCAATTTCTTTTAAACTTTTTTATTTTCGGTATGCTGCACCATGGGAGTTAGTTCCGAGGTGTCAGACCCGCTTCCCCGCTGCAGGACCACCGTCCTGAGAGGTTGTTTGTTCAGCGGGGCACTGCGCCATAGCTGTCGCAATCGCAGCACACTGCACACCCCTAACATATGCTGGAAGGTGACGACTGTGGTGAGTACAAACCAGGGGCCCTGCTACGGGGGTCCCCCGGTTCACGGTGCAGTAAAAGCGTGGGCACGGCATATGGGACCCTCCTAGGGGGACCCGCGAGAGCCCCCCGTGTAAACTGGCTAGCGGTGGCTGCTGAATCAGGAGGGAGACGGGGAAACGCGTTAAATACTTTTCTCTATCGTCCTAAGTGGATGCTGGGGTTCCTGAAAGGACCATGGGGAATAGCGGCTCCGCAGGAGACAGGGCACAAAAAAGTAAAGCTTTACTAGGTCAGGTGGTGTGCACTGGCTCCTCCCCCTATGACCCTCCTCCAGACTCCAGTTAGATTTTGTGCCCGAACGAGAAGGGTGCAATCTAGGTGGCTCTCCTAAAGAGCTGCTTAGAGAAAGTTTAGTTTAGGTTTTTTTCTTTACAGTGAGTCCTGCTGGCAACAGGATCACTGCAACGTGGGACTTAGGGGGAAAGTAGTAAACTCACCTGCATGCAGAGTGGATTTGCTGCTTGGCTACTGGACACCATTAGCTCCAGAGGGATCGAACACAGGCCCAGCCGTGGAGTCCGGTCCCGGAGCCGCGCCGCCGACCCCCTTGCAGATGCTGAAGCGTGAAGAGGTCCGGAAACCGGCGGCTGAAGACTCCTCAGTCTTCATAAGGTAGCGCACAGCACTGCAGCTGTGCGCCATTTTCCTCTCAGCACACTTCACTGGGCAGTCACTGAGGGTGCAGAGCGCTGGGGGGGGGCGCTCTGAGAGGCAAATATAAACCTTATACAAGGCTAAAAATACCTCACATATAGCCCATAGGGGCTATATGGAGATATTTAACCCCTGCCTGACTGGAAAAATAGCGGGAGAAGAACCCGCCGAAAAAGGGGCGGGGCCTATCTCCTCAGCACACGGCGCCATTTTCTGTCACAGCTCCGCTGGTCAGAACGGCTCCCAGGTCTCTCCCCTGCACTGCACTACAGAAACAGGGTAAAACAGAGAGGGGGGGCACATTAATGGCTATATATATATATATATTAAAGCAGCTATAAGGGAGCACTTAATATAAGGATATCCCTTGTATATATAGCGCTTTGTGGTGTGTGCTGGCAGACTCTCCCTCTGTCTCCCCAAAAGGGCTAGTGGGTCCTGTCTTCATTAGAGCATTCCCTGTGAGTTTGCGGTGTGTGTCGGTACGTGGTGTCGACATGTATGAGGACGATATTGGTGTGGAGGCGGAGCAATTGCCAAATATGCAGATGTCACCCCCCAGGGGGTCGACACCAGAATGGATGCCTTTATTTGTGGAATTACGTGATGGTTTATCTTCCCTTAAACAGTCAGTTGAGGACATGAGGCGGCCGGACAATCAATTAATGCCTGTCCAGGCGCCTCAAACACCGTCAGGGGCTGTAAAACGCCCTTTGCCTCAGTCGGTCGACACAGACCCAGACACGGGCACTGATTCCAGTGACGACGGTAGAAATTCAAACGTATTTTCCAGTAGGGCCACACGTTATATGATTTTGGCAATGAAGGAGACGTTACATTTAGCTGATACTACAGATACCGTAAAACAGGGTATTATGTATGGTGTGAAAAAACTACAAACAGTTTTTCCTGAATCAGAAGAATTAAATGACGTGTGTGATGAAGCGTGGGTTGCTCCTGATAAAAAGTTGATAATTTCAAAAAAAGTTATTGGCATTATACCCTTTCCCGCCAGAGGTTAGGGCGCGCTGGGAAACACCCCCTAAGGTGGACAAGGCGCTCACACGCTTATCCAAACAAGTGGCGTTACCCTCTCCTGAGACGGCCGCACTTAAGGATCCATCAGATAGAAAGATGGAAGTTATTCAAAAGAATATATACACACATGCAGGTGTTATACTACGACCAGCTATAGCAACTGCCTGGATGTGCAGTGCTGGAGTAGTTTGGTCAGAATCCCTGATTGAAAATATTGATACCCTAGATAGGGACAATGTTTTACTGTCGTTAGAACAAATAAAGGATGCATTTATCTATATGCGTGATGCACAGAGGGATATTTGCACACTGGCATCTCGGGTGAGTGCTATGTCCATTTCAGCCAGAAGAGCCTTATGGACACGACAGTGGACAGGCGATGCGGATTCAAAACGTCACATGGAGGTTTTGCCGTATAAAGGGGAGGAGTTATTTGGAGTTGGTCTATCAGACTTGGTGGCCACGGCTACTGCCGGGAAATCCACTTTTTTACCTCAAGTCACTCCCCAACAGAGAAAGGCACCGACCTTTCAACCGCAGCCTTTTCGCTCCTACAAAAATAAGAGAGCAAAGGGCTTGTCGTACCTGCCACGAGGCAGAGGAAGAGGGAAGAGACACCAACAGGCAGCTCCTTCCCAGGAACAGAAGCCCTCCCCGGCTCCTGCAAAAACCTCAGCATGACGCTGGGGCCTCTCAAGCGGACTCGGGGACAGTGGGGGGCCGTCTCAAAAATTACAGCGCGCAGTGGGCTCACTCGCAGGTAGACCCCTGGATCCTGCAGATAATATCTCAGGGGTACAGGTTGGAATTAGAGACGGATCCTCCTCATCGTTTCCTGAAGTCTGCCTTACCAACCGTCTCTTCCGAAAGGGAGAGGGTGTTGGAAGCCATTCACAAGCTGTACGCTCAGCAGGTGATAGTCAAAGTACCCCTATTACAACAAGGAAAGGGGTATTATTCCACTCTATTTGTGGTACCGAAGCCGGATGGCTCGGTAAGGCCTATTCTAAATCTGAAGTCCTTGAACCTCTACATAAAAAAGTTCAAGTTCAAGATGGAGTCACTCAGAGCAGTGATAGCGAACCTGGAAGAAGGGGACTTTATGGTATCCTTGGACATCAAGGATGCGTATCTACACGTTCCGATTTACCCCGCACACCAGGGGTACCTCAGGTTCATTGTTCAAAACTGTCACTATCAGTTTCAGACGCTGCCGTTCGGATTGTCCACGGCGCCTCGGGTCTTTACCAAGGTAATGGCCGAGATGATGATTCTTCTTCGAAGAAAAGGCGTATTAGTTATCCCATACTTGGACGATCTCCTAATAAGGGCAAGGTCCAGAGAACAGCTGGAGACAGCTTTAGCACTATCTCAAGAGGTGCTAAGACAACACGGGTGGATTCTGAATATTCCAAAATCCCATTTAATCCCGACAACTCGTCTGCTGTTCCTAGGAATGATTCTGGACACGGTTCAGAAAAAGGTTTTCCTTCCAGAGGAAAAAGCCAAGGAGTTATCCGATCTGGTCAGGAACCTCCTAAAACCAGGAAAAGTGTCAGTACATCAATGCACAAGAGTCCTGGGAAAAATGGTGGCTTCTTACGAAGCAATTCCATTCGGCAGATTCCATGCAAGAATATTCCAAAGGGATCTGTTGGACAAATGGTCAGGGTCGCATCTGCAGATGCACCTGCGAATAACCCTGTCACCAAAGACAAGGGTGTCACTTCTGTGGTGGTTGCAGAAGGCTCACCTATTAGAAGGCCGCAGATTCGGCATTCAGGATTGGATCCTGGTGACCACGGACGCCAGCCTGAGAGGCTGGGGAGCAGTCACACAAGGAAGAAACTTCCAGGGAGTATGGACGAGTCTGGAAAAGTCTCTTCACATAAACATTCTGGAACTAAGAGCAATCTACAATGCTCTAAGCCAGGCGGAACTTCTCCTGCAAGGAAAGCCGGTGTTGATTCAGTCGGACAACATCACGGCGGTCGCCCATGTAAACAGGCAGGGCGGCACAAGAAGCAGGAGTGCAATGGCAGAGGCTGCCAGGATTCTTCGCTGGGCGGAGAATCACGTGATAGCACTGTCAGCAGTGTTCATCCCGGGCGTGGACAACTGGGAAGCAGACTTCCTCAGCAGACACGATCTTCATCCGGGAGAGTGGGGTCTACATCCAGAAGTCTTCAACATGTTAATAGACCGTTGGGAAAGACCAATTGTAGACATGATGGCGTCTCGCCTCAACAAGAAACTGGACAAATATTGCGCCAGGTCAAGAGATCCACAGGCAATAGCTGTGGACGCACTGGTAACTCCTTGGGTGTACCAGTCAGTGTATGTGTTTCCTCCTCTGCCGCTCATACCAAAGGTATTGAAGATCATACGGCAAAGAAGAGTAAGAACAATACTAGTGGTTCCGGATTGGCCGAGAAGGACTTGGTATCCGGAACTTCAAGAGATGCTCACGGACGAACCGTGGCCTCTACCTCTGAGAAGGGACCTGCTACAGCAGGGTCCCTGTCTTTTTCAAGACTTACCGCGGCTGCGTTTGACGGCATGGCGGTTGAACGCCAGATCCTAAAAGGGAAAGGCATTCCAGAAGAAGTCATTCCTACCTTGATTAAGGCACGGAAGGAAGTCACCGTGAAACATTATCACCGCATTTGGCGAAAATATGTAGCGTGGTGCGAGGATCGGAGGGTTCCGACGGAGGAATTCCAACTGGGTCGTTTCCTACATTTCCTGCAATCAGGATTATCTATGGGTCTCAAATTGGGATCCATTAAGGTTCAAATTTCGGCCCTGTCAATATTCTTCCAAAAAGAATTGGCCTCTGTCCCTGAGGTCCAGACTTTTGTCAAGGGAGTACTGCATATACAGCCTCCTGTGGTGCCTCCGGTGGCACCGTGGGATCTAAATGTAGTTTTAGATTTCCTCAAATCCCATTGGTTTGAACCATTGAAAAAGGTGGATTTGAAATATCTCACATTGAAAGTGACTATGTTACTAGCCCTGGCCTCTGCCAGGAGAGTATCTGAATTGGCGGCTTTATCTTATAAAAGTCCTTATCTAATCTTCCATTCGGATAGGGCAGAACTGCGGACTCGTCCGCATTTTCTCCCTAAAGTGGTATCAGCATTTCATCTGAACCAACCTATTGTGGTGCCTGCGGCCACTAGCGACTTGGAGGACTCCAAGTTGTTGGACGTTGTCAGAGCCTTAAAAATATACATTGCAAGGACGGCTGGAGTCAGAAAATCTGACTCGCTGTTTATATTATATGCACCCAACAAGTTGGGCGCACCTGCTTCTAAGCAGTCGATTGCTCGTTGGATTTGTAACACAATTCAACTTGCACATTCTGTGGCAGGCCTGCCACAGCCTAAAACTGTAAAAGCCCACTCCACAAGGAAGGTGGGCTCATCTTGGGCGGCTGCCCGAGGGGTCTCGGCATTACAACTCTGCCGAGCAGCTACGTGGTCGGGGGAGAACACGTTTGTAAAATTTTACAAATTTGATACCCTGGCAAAGGAGGACCTGGAGTTCTCTCATTCGGTGCTGCAGAGTCATCCGCACTCTCCCGCCCGTTTGGGAGCTTTGGTATAATCCCCATGGTCCTTTCAGGAACCCCAGCATCCACTTAGGACGATAGAGAAAATAAGAATTTACTTACCGATAATTCTATTTCTCGGAGTCCGTAGTGGATGCTGGGCGCCCATCCCAAGTGCGGATTATCTGCAATACTTGTACATAGTTATTGTTAACTAATTCGGGTTATTGTTAAGGAGCCATCTTTAAGAGGCCCTTTCTGTTGTCATACTGTTAACTGGGTTTAGATCACAAGTTGTACGGTGTGATTGGTGTGGCTGGTATGAGTCTTACCCGGGATTCAAAATGCCTCCCTTATTGTGTATGCTCGTCCGGGCACAGTACCTAACTGGAGTCTGGAGGAGGGTCATAGGGGGAGGAGCCAGTGCACACCACCTGACCTAGTAAAGCTTTACTTTTTTGTGCCCTGTCTCCTGCGGAGCCGCTATTCCCCATGGTCCTTTCAGGAACCCCAGCATCCACTACGGACTCCGAGAAATAGAATTATCGGTAAGTAAATTCTTATTTTTTTCTTTTCTTTTTTTTTTTATCTACGATCCCCCAGAGATGACTGCACACAAACGTTAGAGCACCAGCAGCCGGGGAGGACGTCTTGCAATTAAGTGCTGTGAGGAGTGGTGAGATTATTCACAATTGAACTGTCCGGCCAGACATTACAAAATATATTGCTTATCATAGCGGATTCCATTTGATGAATTGACTGTCACTTAGCTTCTGCTTTTATCCACATATATCACAACAGGGTGATTAACATCAGCTGTTCTAAGGAGACTGCAGCGTGATACATTGTTGTGCTTGCCTCCAAAGGGATACAATTAAGTGAGCTCAGAAGATATACAATGTAACTGAATCTCTGTCTAGCAGTATTCAATTTAGCAACAATGTTTTTTAATAAGTATATATTAAGCTGTAAAAAAAGGCCGGTGGTTGTGAATAATTAATACATTCTTATGTTTTAATAAATTGTTTATATCCAATTTCTGTGCACTGTAATACCAGTTCTTTTTTTCTTTTGATTTTATCTATCTAATAAGTGAGTAGCCCTATATTACTGGCTGCACATTAATTGGATTGATAAAGCGCTTGGTTAAATTCTCTATTTTGCTTAAACTAGCACTTGTGAAATGTTTTTAAGCAAAATAGGAGACATTGCCAGTATAAAAATCTATGTAGCACCGGCGCTATTGAGGGGGGGCGGAGCTACCTCAGAGCGGGACCAGTGTCATTTTGGCGCCTTCCTCTACTTAATGCATCAGCAAGCTCACACAGCTCCTCCCGACTCACAAGACATGCTGGTAAACTGATACAGGGTGTAGCAAAAGGGGGAGAGCCGCTATACTACACAATCTGTGTCCTCTAAGGACAAAAATCATTAGTGTTTCACTGTGATCGAATAAGCGGTCAGCCTCACTAGGGCTGTATAGCTGGGGTGTGATGGTCTCTCTCTCCTCTCATATCCAGTAAGGGTAGGCTTGATCATTATAACTGTCTGTGTGTATGTCATTGTGATTACTGTAAACATGGGTAAACTATGCAGTGTCTTCCACACCAGATTCTCTTATCTGATTCTGTTTCTTGTGAACAATGCAGCCAATCTTCACAGCTCAGTGAAGGGGCTGGGGGAGAGGTTCCAGAGCCCTCCTGGTTAGGTGGTTTACCTGCTGTACTCTCTGATTCAGATGAAATACAGGAGGATGGGGATGACTTTGATCCCGTTAGTGGGGATTCCGCTTCTACTCAGGGTATTGAACCCCTCATTCTGGCTATACAGGATGTGTTAAAGCTCCCTCTAGAGGACGCTGCGTCACAGCAGTCGTTTTTCTTTACAAATAACAAGCCTAATGTCGATTTCCCTGACTCTGTAGACTTAGGTGACCTATTTAAATTAGCCTGAAGAAATCCAGACAAAAAACACCAAGTGTCAAAGATTTTTGCACACTTTCCCATTTGCTACTGAAGGTAGAAATTCTGGGAAGAACCCCCGGGGTTGACGTATCAGTCTCTCCGCTGTCTAAAAAGGTGGTGCTGCCTGCCCCTGGCTCCTTTACCATAAAGGACCCTGGGGACAGAAAAATAGAGACTACACTAAAGGCTATCTACATGGCAGAGGCCGGTCATAGCGGGTTGCTGGATGATCCGTGCCATTCACACATGGGCTTCTCAAATTCAGGAGGGCCTCTCCGGAGGTATGCCTCTGATCACTACGGTGACTCTCCTGAAGCACATTTAGGACACTGCACGCGTCCTGTGTGACTCACTCAAGGAGATGGGCAATATTAATGCTAGGACTTCTGCCATGGCAGTGTCGGCGCGCAGGGCCTTTTGGTTGCGTCAGTGGATAGCAGACGCAGAATCCAAGCGCAGTGTGGAATCCCTCCCCTTTTCTGGGTATGGCTCTTTGGGGTTGAGTTGGATACGTGGATTTCCAAAGTCACTGCTGGGAAATCCGCGTTCCTACCCCGGGCTGGCTGTCCAGTCCTTTCGGTCTAGCAAATTTCAATCTAGAGCCAGAAGTGCCTCCAATGCGAATAGAGGCACCAGAGGTAAGTCAGAAAGACCTGCAACCACCGGTTCTCAGGAACAGAGCACCAGTTCTGCTTCCACAAAGTCCTCAGCATGACGGTGCCCGCCCACCCCGAGGAGATCTCGACTATGTCACTTCAGCCGCATTTGGGAAACTCCTTCCAGGATACCTGGGTCAGGGACCTCATTTCTCAGGTCTACAAGCTGGAGTTTGACAGTGCTCCTCCCAAATGATTTTTCAAATCAAGCTTGCCAGCTTTGGAGGATATGCAGGTTACGTTGTAACATGCCATCCGAAAGTTTGTCCAGTCCCACGTCATTGTTCCAGTACCAATACCACAACGAGGCAGGGGTCATTACTCCAACCTGTTTGTGGTACCAAAGCAGGACGGCTCGATACGACCTATTTTGAATCTAAAGTCTTTGAACCCTTACCTAAAGGTGTTCAAGTTCAAAATGGAATCTTTGAGAGCATTGATTGCGGGCCAGGAAGAACAGGAATTCCTGGTTTCCTTGGATGTCAAGGACGTCTATCTTCATATTCCAATCAGGCTTATCTGAGGTTTGCCCTACTGGACGATCACTACCAGTTCCAGGCACTACACTATTTTGGCCTGTCCATGGCTCCGAGGGTATTCACAAAGGTGGTGGCGGAGATGATGTTCCAACGCCGGGTCCATGCGGTCAATGTTGTCCCTTACCTGGATGATCTTTTCTGATAAAAGCAAGATCCAGGGAGCTTTTATTGCTTCATATCGAACACACTATCCAACTTCTGTCACGCCATGGGTGGATTCTCAATCTACAGAAGTCCCACCTGGAGCCACCTCAGCAGCTCCTGTTCCTGGGGATGTTACTAGATACAGTGGCCCAGAAGGTGTTCCTCCCGGAGATCAACGCAAGATCACTTCAGGAGATGGTCCACATGGTGCTCCGACCTGCTCAGCTATCCATCCATCTTTGCATCAGATTGTTGGGGAAGATAGTTGCCTCTTACGAGGCGATCCAATTTGAGAGGTTCAATGCCAAAATATTTCAATTGGATCTCCTAAGCAAGTCCGGGTCACATGCATTGGATGATTTGGCTGTCACCTCAGGCCAGGATTTCCATCCTGTGGTGGATGCAGTCCTCCAATCTCCTGGAAGGCCGGAGTTTCTGGATTGGACCCTCCTCACGACGGATGCGAGGATGGGATTCTGTCACCCAACAGGCGCAGTTCCAGGGCAGGTGGTCAGTCCACGAAGCCCTCCTTCCAATCAATATTTTGGAACTTTGGGCGATCTACA
The DNA here is from genome assembly GCF_028390025.1 of Pseudophryne corroboree. Taxonomy (NCBI): domain Eukaryota; kingdom Metazoa; phylum Chordata; class Amphibia; order Anura; family Myobatrachidae; genus Pseudophryne; species Pseudophryne corroboree. The sequence continues at coordinate 405,930,943 of NC_086446.1, forward strand.
ATGCTCTGCTTCAGGCCTCTCCTCTGCTTAGGGATCACACGATCCAAGTTCAGTCGGACAACGCCACAGCAGTGGCATACATCAGTCTGCAAGGAGGGACAAAAAGCAGAGCCTGCATGCGATAGGTGTCAAGGATACTCCTCTGAGTGGAAAGAAGTGCAAGAGCAATGTCAGTAATCTTCATTCCTGGTGTGGACAACTGGGAAGCGGTCTTCCTGAGTCATTACAATCTCCTCCCGGGGGAGAGAGAGGACTCCACCATCAGGTGTTCCAGCAGGTCATCCACCAGTGGAGCTGCCCACAGATAGACATGATGGCTTCTCGACTCACAAAAAGCTTCACTGGTATTGTTCACGAACCGGGGACACTCCGGCAAAAGCAGTGGATGCACTGACGTCACCTTGGCCTTACTGGCTGGTATACCGGTTTCCTTCGATTCCGTTGCTCCCAAGGGTGCTCTAGCGAATCAGAAATCAAGGAGTCCATGCAATTCTGATTGCCCTGGATTGGCCTTGGGGGGCGTGGTACGTGGACTTCTGGACATGTCCGTTGAAGACCCTTGGCCTCTACCACTAAGAAGCGATCTTCAGCAAGGACTGTTTGTCTACCCGGACTTACGGCGACTTCATTTGACGGCATGGAGGTTGAGCGGAACATCGTAGCTCACAAGGGCCTTTCCTGAAAGGTTATTGCTACCATGGTTCAGGTCAGGAAACCTGTTACATGAAAACACTATCATCCTAGCTGGAGGAAATATGTCTCTTGGTGCGAGGAACGCAAGTATCTGCCTGCAGAGTTCCACTTGGGACGTTTCTTACGTTTCCTGCAGGCTGGTGTAGATAAGGGCTTACGTCTGGGTTCCATTAAGGTCCAGATTTCAACCCTATCAATTTTTTTTTTCAGAAGAAATTGGCAGAGTTTTATCTACTAAAGGATAGTTCCGCAACAGGTTATTATTTCAGACATTGACCAATAATAGATCTAAGTCTGTGACCGACTTAAGGCTAACAATGTACAATGAGTGTACTGAACTAATTACACGTCGGTGGTGCTCCCAGAGTCAGTGGGTTTAAGCAACAAAACAAAAGAGGAGAAAGACTCTATGTTGGGGCACTCTTTGTCAAAAATTAGACACTAAAACTTAACTTTTATTAAACATAGTAAAATATAGTGACTCAGATATGAACAAAAAAACATTAATATGAATATTAGTGCATGTTAATAATGCTACTATTCTAAGAATATATAAGTGGAACGCCTTGGTGAAAATAATTTGTTATTAGTGCGTCAAACTGGGAAGAACCGGTCTATGATATGAAACAGGTTGTATTTTTTAATCCCAGCGGGATAATGACTCGGTTTAGCTGCTCCGTAATGTAAATGCTCCAAGGAGGGAGAAATGTCATATAGCAGGTAAAAATGTTGCCTATGTAGGTCCTTAAGCACCTGCTGCTCTTTGTTTGGGCAGTGGTGTTACCAAAAGGCATTTACTTCAATAATTGTTGTATAATTAGACTTTTTGCAACAGGCAAAAGACTGAAGATACGAGATTGCTGGTTTAGTGTGGGTGTGTATTTAAAGATGAAGCTATAGCATATTCAACAATCACAAAGTGAGGTATTTAAATTCAAAACGGATAAGAAGAAAGAAAAGATAGATTTAAAGAGAGGGGGTGTCTTACTTCTGCTGTTCAGCTGGGTTGTTTACTGCACCTGGTGTTCGCTGTTGGTCCCCCACACAATTACTGACCAGGCCTGCCACAGTTTAGCTTCCAAGATCGGACGAGATCAGGCGTATTCTGTGGAGTATGGCCGTAATCTGCTGAATGAGAGAGTATGACTACCAAGATGCTTCTGCTGTCCAGATTAGTGGATGAGAGAGCATTGAAAACATGCAAAGTATAATTGACTAGAAGAGAAAATGTAAGCTGTGTCTTAAACACATATATATGGTGATGTTTGACTGGTATTGTTGCTAGAGAAAACCTTCAATCTCTATGGTGTGAACATAGTTTGTAACCAACGCTGGTGTGTTTCTAAGAATCAGTCAACCAGCCAAACGAAGAAAAAATCTTAAAAGTTGGTGCTATTCAAAATTTGAAACAATGTTAGTTTGATCCTTATAGAGACTGATAAACTAATCACATAACCCTGTCAAACTAATACCCTTCAGGTATCAGTTTATTTATCAAGCAAGTTATTTTGCGTGCTTACAGAACCATAATTTGGCTGATGAAGTTAGTACATTTATTTATGTTGCAAAATGTGGTATCAGAAAAGATTTATAGTTTAAAGTCCATGGTAAGGAAAAGCTATTGTTACACCGTTATTGCATAATTGCTATGAGCTAATACACATCAGATGTCAAATTAGTTATCAAGCAAGTTATTTTGCGTGCTTACAAAAAATATATCATTATCTGATAAAGTTAATACATTTATCACTGTTGCAAAAAGGAGGTATCACGATGGTTTGAAGTCCATGATAAAGAAAAGGCTATCATTATATTGATATTACATCATTGCTATACTGGTGTTATATTTTGTTGCAGATATCGAGCATGTAATTAAGGAGATAGTTATATCAATAAGAGAAAAAAACAACAATAATAGTAGAATGAATATAAATCATAAGGCCCAAATGGGCGCTTACTAAACGGGCCGTTTGGTTAGTGGGACTGCGCAGCCCACTCCCACACAAGGGACACATCGGTTTAGTAAGCGCCCATTTGGGCCTTATGATTTATATTCATTCTACTATTATTATTGTTGTTTTTTTCTCTTATTGATATAACTATCTCCTTAATTACTATCCAACAGGCCTATGTTTCGGCAGCCTTACCTGTTCCACAGTCTCTGAAGGCGCACACTTTAAGATCGGTGGGCTCTTCCTGGGCGGCTGCCTGTGGAGTCTCCGCCTTGCAACTATGCCGAGCTGCTACCTGGTCGGGAAGAACACTTTTGTGAAGTTCTACAAGTTTGATACCCTGGCCAAAGAGGATTCCCAGTTTGGACAGGCGGTGCTGCAGCAGTCTCCGCACGTTCTGGAAGCTTTGGGACGTCCCCATCCTACTAAGTCTCCCCAATATCCCTTATGGATGTTAGAGAAAATAGGATTTTAATTATCTACCGGTAAATCCTTTTTTTGTAGTCCATAAGGGATATTGGGCGCCCGACTCTGGTTGTTGTATGTTAGTGGTGTGCTGGTATATGAATCTCACCACTCCTTATGTTCCTTCTCTCATATCTCACTGTATGTCCTTTCTCCTTCGGGCACTGTTTTACCTATAACTACCTGTGGGAGAGGGCATAGAGGGGAGGAGCCAGCACACCCAGTGAGGAAATTTAAAGTGCACCGGCTCCTTTGGACCCAGTCTATACCCCATTGTACTAAGTCTCCCCAATATCCCTTATGGACTACGAGAAAAGGATTTACCGGTAGGTAATTAAAATCCTATTTTCTCACAATGCTAAGGTCATTGTTTCCTCCCACATTCCAAATGTATACTGTTAGGTTAATTGGCTAGGGACAAAATGAAATAACCATGGTATGTGGCCTGTGTGTTCAAGTAGTAGAAAATATAGATTGTAAGCTCCACTGCACCAGGAACTGATGTGAATACTAAATATTGTCTGTAAAGGGTTGCCTAGTATGGGTGCACTGTATAAATTAATAATTACAATTTTTATAGAATTTGCCCATAACAGACTTGTATTAATGTGTCTCTAGATTGTGTCCAGTCGTAAATTGAAAGGGCCACTGGAACTGAAGAAGGGAAAACTTGCTGGAAAGGGCATGATTACCGTAAGTGGAGTGTATCCTGTGACCGGTCGCTAGAATAGCACATATTGCTATTCAGTTTCCCATCTGTTCTGTGTTTGAGTCCATTGTTTCCTAGCTCCGCCCATTACCAAGCACAGCTCTGGGCCATAGTAAGTGGACAGTGGGGAATTTGCCAACACCAACCAGGAGGTGTTACAGCAGCTTGACCACATATACCCCTAGGTAAGCCAGCTCCAGGTGCTTGTGTAGGAGCCCGGTGGGACAAATGTGCCATTGTACGAGCCTGGTGGTTGCAGGGAGTTACCCGCCTACAACTCAGTGGAAGGAGTGAATAACAGGCAGTTACCAATGGTGAGGTAATTCCTATACCACGGGAGTGTTGATGTAAGCTCACACTCAGTCACACAAGATGTAGAGCAGGGATGGGGAACCTTCGGCCCTTCAGCTGCTGTTGAACTACACATCCCAGCATGTCCTGCAACAGTTTTAGCATGGCCAAATAGCAAAACTGTAGCAAGGCATGCTGGTATGTGTAGTTAAACAGCTTGAGGGCCAAAGGCTCCCCACCCCTTATGTAGAGAGTGACCTTACTCCAATTTATACCAGCTGCCAATGTAAGGCCATCCGGTCAAAAAATAAATGGGAAAAAAGAAAAAAAATTTAAAAACTCTTCTCTGAATTCCCAAACTCCTCCACCATGTTCAAATGGTTGTACAAGATGGTATTCGTGTCCTAATTTCATGACATTCGACAAATGTTATCTCTAAAGACACCAGCTGTATGAGGAATGTTTGCACACAGCTTTAGCTTAGCATCCTTTTTCCTAGGTGCAGCTTTACAATGTCCCCAGGGTATGGCAGTGTCCCCCAGGTAGGAGGAAAGTAGCTTTTTGGTATTCTGTTAAATTCATATGTTTTGAATGTTTGATTCAAATATTTCCTATGGTCTTTGTTTATAAACTGAGGCCAATATGTTGGAGGACAAAGTTTTAGTTTGACAAATGCTCACAGGTGGTATAGCAGTGTCCCTCAGATGGATTTTGAGAAATAGATTTAACTGAATACCAAAACATTCCTTTTTATCTTGATCACAGTGCACTGACATTTAATCTCTTTTGCGATAGTACAATTATGGACTGCAATCCACATGCCTGTAGTACTTTATGAAATTCTGTCTATACTGTAATGACGTTTATTAAATCATTGTTCTCATCCTGAAATTGCTCCAGCCTTTTTACAAACCTGCCCCTAGAATGTACTATAGCTAGTCATGTGATTTAGAAAATGTATTGTCAACGAGGCGCTTAACAAATAGTAATTTGTTAATATTTTCATAGAAGCCATGTTAGACATAGGTTTTTGTTTTACGTTTGACTAGCTAACAATAAATGTACAACTTTATATTAAGTCAAATATGCTGTACAATCCAATTGTCTGAGTTTATGTAGTGTATTGTTTCAATGACTTGTGATCTAACCTGATTCTTTTTCTACCAGATCACTGCAGAGGAGATTAAAGACACTCGGGTTGTGATTTTAGAAGTGGAGGCAAGGAACCTAGATAAAAAGGTATTTTAATAAAATGCTGCCTATACTATATAGAATACTGATGAGCCAAGTTGAAGCAGACTGTACTCTTGTTCTTTCTCAATTTGAGCCACTGATAGTGTGACAGCCTCTGGGGCTACTAATTACACCAGTCTACTGAAAACAAAATGCATGTATAAAAGGCATTGGTCCACTGTATTTGCCATCCATAGATCTGGGGTGCATGTGGTATCTGACCACATTGTTTGAATAAAAATCAGAGGCTCTGTATGCACTGTAATAAACCATGGTGATTTAGTTCATATTTTGATCAAAACATTTAAGCTTGCAGCCCCCGTTAAGGGGCCCAATTTTGCTGAAAGTCCTACTGTAGCACCCAGAATTATAAACACATTAAAAGTAAACTTAAGTTATGCTTACTGGTTAAGAGCTCACCTGCACACTGGCTTTTAAAGGTAAAACAGTCACCACATCAGCTATAAAATACTGAGGAAATCCCCTGACACAAGTTGCACCTCAGTGTCGTGTCATTTAATCCAACTTGTCAGGTGCTTTCCTAGGTGGTGGTATAGTGGATATGCTTGGTGACTGTCTCACCTTTAAAAGCACATATAAGTGGAGGCACTCGCATTTGAATTCAGTTAGTTTATGGTCACTTCAACAATAAAAAAAAAAATGTGTAAATAAAGTTACAATGTGCTCTCAATTCTCCAGTAAAATAGTTTAAATTAATCCTGCTGCATTTTAACAATTCCAGAAGAAAAGAAACTGTTCTGTGCCAGCATGGTGCGGCATCTAAGACACCTATAATGTTTCTTTGAGGGCAACGAGAAAAAAAGGGTGTGACAGTCACATGGATGACTTGGATGAGCCGTTATCTTATTCACTTTTGCTGTACTCCTCTAAGAAAAATGTCCTCAATCTTTGGCAGACATTGACCAAAGGTCATTGACAAAGATCCACGGTCAGAACACTTGGGGCCAGATTCAAATGTTATCGTGGCTCCCGGCACCCGCCGGCAGCTATTCAATTGTTGCTGCCGATGAGCGCGAGAAGTTAATTGCAGCTCGCTACCCCCAGAGGTGGCGAGCTTAAATGCATGTAAAGTGACCAATTTGGGCAGCCAAACGTGTATTCACGCTCGCCTAAACCGGTCTCTAATGGGCGTGATCAGTACGAAAATTGGGGACAATTGAATATCTTACTGTGATCTCCCGTCAATTTAGACGGGAGATCGGGCGCAATAAAACAATTTAATTCCCCCCTAGAATTCCCGTATCACACCATGATAGCGCAAGTCAGGAGACTTTTAATTACGCAGCAATAAAGTTTACAAGAGTAGGCCTTGTTAAATCAGCTGCCTGTAGTCTTCTCAAGAAAAGGTGTTGCTGAGCCTTCCCACTGTAGCTGAAATATGAGGCGACCATGATAAGTCATTGGTAAGCTTAACTCCTAAAAACGTATTTCCACTGACCATCTCTTCCTCCGAGCCATTCAAAACTAATGGCCGAGGGTGGATTTCCTAGATTCCCTAAAATCTATCACTACCTCATTGGTTTTCTTGGCTGTTTAAAAGCAAATTATTATCCTCCCCCCACTAAACTAGCTGCTCCACCTCTAACCTATAGCGGTCCTCATCCTAATCACTAATCAAGCCCACTATCGTAGTGTCTGCAAGTTTTACAATTGAACTGGACTTTCTAGCAGCAGTACAATCAGATGTATATAAAAAGGGCCTTAAAACACACGCCTGAGGGACTCCTGTGTTTAATAAAAGTTCAGACGAGGGAAGCACCCATCTCGACCGAACGTGGATTCTTAGTCATAAAATTTAACTGCTAATTACACATGGGCACATCATAACTGATCTCTCCAAGCTTGGCAATTAACACCTCCGTCACCACAGTGTTGAACGTGGAACAATAAACTTGCATATGAGTCTCTATTTTCTTAATGACAGATCTTAATGGAAAAGTATAAGGACAGCATCCTTGGTGGATCTATTTGACCTATACGCAAATAGATCCATAGTTAAGATGCAGATACTGCACCTAGTACCCTCCATGAGTAACTCAGATCTAGAGAATACCAAACATACAAACAACTGAAAGGCAACTCAGATAAAAAAAGACTCTCATATGGAGACCATATCAGTCCGCTGTTTCAATGTATTTATTTTCGTCATCTTCAGGTGTCCCTGATGATGTGAACCGATGCACTGTCGCATTAGATTTGCATACAAGTCTTTAATTAGAGTTTTGCCTTTTGGTTGTGTCATTTAGGGGCTAATTCAATTTGCCGAAAGTTGAATAGCGCCGGGAGTTAGCTCCCGCTGCTATTCAATTCTGCTCAAATTAAGTCAGCGAATGCCTGTTTTCCCGGACTTAACAGGTTGGTTGGTCGGGAGAAAGTGCATTCTCCAGCTTAACTGCCTGGCGCCATGCTGATTCCCGACACGCGCGCCCAGCACTTTTGTCGGATTTCTGCTCGCATCCCCCGGGGGTGAGAGAAGAAATCCCGACAATTATGTGTCACATGGCACTGTATTGAATAGTGCTGGGAGCTAATTCCCGGCGCTATTCAACTGTCAGCAAATTGAATTGACCCCTTAGAGAGAGAGAGATATTTGTTTGATTGTATTATTATTTTGGATGCTTTTCTCTATTTGCATACAAATGCCTGCCTTGTCTGATTTTTTTTATTTTTATTTTTTTTTGTGTCTTTTTCCCTCCTCTAGGATTTTCTTGGTAAGTCTGATCCATTCTTGGAACTGTTCAGACAAGGCGATGATGGATCCTGGCAGCTGGCTTACAGGTCAGAGGTACAGTGACAGAGCTTTTGCAAAAGCAAAAATACTTATTACTTACTTACATAAATACTTATTACTATAGATGTTTTCTCACTAAGGGATATATTCAATTGATGTCGAATTACTTAATTTGTTGAAAAACTGGACTTTTTCGAACAAAAAAACCATGTCGAATCGGATTCGACAATTCAATACGGCACTTATCGACAAACTGTTTCAGTTTCGACTTTTGACTATTCGACAATTTCATGTCTGTAATGTTAAAAATGCGGCATTTCGACAAAGGTATATTCAATTGAAGAATGTCAATTCGACATTGGTGCTTTTCGACATTCATTTCGTCAATTTCATTACGCCTACTTTTTCTGGCGTGAGCTGATAAGAAATCTTAAATACTTTTTATTTTTTGGTGCTTTTTTGACTTCTAATACAGGTTGAGTATCCCATATCCAAATATTCCGAAATACGGAATTTTTTGAGAGTGAGATAGTGAAACCTTTGTTTTCTGATGGCTCAATGTACACAAACTTTGTTTAATACACAGTTATTAAAAATACTGTATTAAATGACCTTCAGGCTATGTGTATAAGATGTATATGAAACATAAATGAATTGTGTGAATGTACACACACTTTGTTTAATGCACAAAGTTATTAAAAATATTGACTAAAATGACCTTCAGGCTGTGTGTATAAGGTGTATATGAAACATAAATGCATTCTGTGCTATGACTTAGGTCCCATGGCCATAATATCTCATTATGGTATACAATTATTCCAATATACGGAAAATCCGATATCCAAAATACTTCTGGTCCCAAGCATTTTGGGTAAGGAATACTCAACCTGTATCATATCTATTTATATTTGAAGTTATTATCTAGTTGGTTTTTCTATTTATGACCCACAGTATTATATATTCGATTTTTTAAAAGCATATTTCTCATACGTCCTAGAGGATGCTGGGGATGATTCAAGAACCATGGGGTATAGACGGGATCCGCAGGAGACATGAGCACTTTAAGACTTTAAAGGGGTGTGAACTGGCTCCTCCCTCTATGCCCCTCCTCCAGACTCCAGATAGATTCTGTGCCCAGGGAGACTGGTCACACACAGGGGAGCTCTACTAAGTTTCTCTGAAAAAAGACTTTTGTTAGGTTTTTTATGTTCAGGGAGCTTTGCTGGCAACAGGCTCCTTGCTTCGTGGGAGTGAGGGGAGAGAAGCAGACCTACTTCTGTGAGTTCAAAGGCTCTGCTTCTTAGGCTACTGGACACCATTAGCTCCAGAGGGTCTGATCACTTGGTATGCCTAGCTGCTCGTTCCCGAACCCGCGCCGTCACCCCCCTTGCAGAGCCAGTAAAAAGAAGCCGGGTGAGTAAAAGAAGAACCGAAGACTTCAGTGACGACAGAAGACTTCAGGTCTTGAGGTACCGCGCAGCGGTCGCGCTGCGCGCCATGCTCCCACACACACAGCGGCACTAACAGGGCGCAGGGGGGGCGCCCTGGGCAGCATGTAGACCTGAAATAAACTGGTAAGTGTTATATGAAAAGTGCCTGGGCACTTAATATAGACCCCTGCAAGTATAAATATGCTAAAATGAGCGGGACTGAAGCGCGTCGGTGAGGGTGCGTGGCTTAGCCCTCACAGCTCTGCCAAGCGCCATTTTCTCTTCACAGAAGCTGCAGAGACGCTGGCCCTGACCTCCACACTGCTGTACAAGCAGTGATCGCAAAAACGCGCTATAGCGCGTGTTTTACCAGATTTTGAGGGAAGGTGACTCACTTTTCTGAAATGGGCGAGTCCCACGGGGACGTACTCTGCCGCAGCAGCCAATCACTTCCTGTTAAGTTAGTGATTGATGCCTGTGACTGTGGGTTGAGAAGGTGAGCACCGTGGAGGCGCCGATTCATCACAGACTTGGCGCTGCTGTTGCCTGAACCCTCCGCTCCGGCGCCCGTGCTCATGGACTGAGCGCACTGCCTCTCCGCAGGTCAGTTTCCCCGCCGCTCCTGTCAGCCGCTCTGAGCGCCGGCCAGTGTGTGTGTGGTGTACATCTCCCGCCATCCCGGTCTCCGCGCTGCTGTAAACTGATTTCTGTCTGCCGGCTCTCGCCGTGCCTGCCATATGGGCTCTGCCAGCGAGGAGGTGCTTGCACTGTTGCGGTGTGTAAGTGGAGGGGGCCAGTTAGTGTGTGTGTGTGTGTGTGCCTGGGGTAAAAGGGGAGATGGTCAATTACTGCTTGTGTGTCCGGGTTGTTTTGGGAGGGGGGAGGGCAATTACTGGGTGTGTGCACGGGGTACAAGGGGGGGGGGGGGGGAGATTATGAGGTGGGCAGATGCTGTGTGTGCCCCGGGTATGAGGTGGTCAGATGCTGTGTGTGTGCTCAGTGTATGAGGTGGTCAGATGCTGTGTGTGTGCCCGGGGTATGAGATGGTCAGATGCTGTGTGTGCACGGGGTATGAGGTGGTCAGATGCTGTGTATGTGTGCGTCCGGGGTATAAGGTGGGCAGATGCTGTGTGTGTGCGCGCGCGCGCCCGGGTATAAGGTGGGCAGATGCCGTGTGTGTGCGTCCAGGGTATAAGGTGCACAAATGCTGTGTGTGTGTGTGTGTGTGTGTGTGCGCCCGGGGTATAAGGTGGGCAGATGCTGTGTTTGTGTGTGTGCGCGCGCGTCCGGGGTGTGTGGTGGGTAGCTGCTGTGTGTGTGCCCAGGGTATGATGCAATGTGTCTCGGCGCTCTACCTGGTGCAATGTGTCTCGATGCTCTACCTCGTGCAATCTATCTCAGCGCTCTACCTGGTGCAATGTGTCTCGGCGCTCTACCTGGTGCATTTGTGTATAACGTGCTCGGCTTGGCGCATTGTGTGTAACGTGCTTTGCCTGGCGCATTGTGTGTAACGTGCTTTGCCTGGCGCATTGTGTGTAACGTGCTTTGCCTGGCGCATTGTGTGTAACGTGCTCTGCCCTGGCACATTGTGTGTAACGTGCTCTACCTGGTGCAATGTGTGTAACTTGCTCTGCCTGCTGCAATGTGTGTAACGTGCTCTACCGGGCGCATTGTGTGTAACGTGCTCTATCTGGTGCATTGTGTATAACATGCTCTACCGGGCGCAATGTGTATAACGTGCTCTACCTTGTGCAGTGTTTTATATTTAATTTACCTGGTGCAATGTTTATATGTGCTCTACCTGGTCTCAATGTATATAACGTGCTCTACCGGGCGCATTGTGTATAACGAGCTCTACTGGGCGCAATGTGTATAAAAATGCGCTCTAACTGGCGCAATGTGTATAAAGTGCTCTGCCTGGTGTAATGTGTATAACGTGCTCTGCCTGGCGCAATGTGTATAAAGACCTCTACCTGGTGCAATGTGTATAATGTGCTCTACTTGGAGCAAAGTGTATAGCGAGCTGTACCTGGAGCAAAGTGTATAACGTGCTGTACCTGGAGCAAAGTGTATAACGTGCTGTACCTGGAGCAAAGTGTATAACGTGCTGTACCTGGTGCATTATGTATAATGTGCTCTACCTGGTGCAATATGTATAACGTGCTCTACCTGGCGCAGTGTGTATAGGAGGTTCTACCTGATGCAATCTGTATAAGCGGCACTACTGTGTGGTGTAATGTGAATTGGCACTATTATGTGGTTACGCCCCTTCCCCGTGAAGCCACGCCCCTCCAATTTTGCGGCGCGCCTTCGGCACGCACTGCCTAGACTTTGTAGTCTAGTAAGGTGGAACACAAATTCACTTTCTGCCTAAGGGCACCAAAATGTCTAGTTACAGCTCTGGTGCAGGGTGCCCTGCATGCTACACAGACCAGCAGCACTGTCACCCCGTACCCCCACCTTGCAACACTTTTGTAGTGTCCAAACAAGATTAAGATTAATAAGAACCTACATTCCGATGGGACCCAGAAAAAGACCGGTAGAACCCCAATTTTTGAAAGTGAGGGGTCCCTGGGACCCACTTCCTTTTTTTTTTTTTTTTTTTTTTCTTGGACCAGCCGGGATCACTGTACAAGTAACAGGGTGCAAAACGGAGGAAGGGGCACAGTAAATTTGGTGCTAGTATCTTTATTATAAAAGCGCTAACAGGTCTGAGGCATTGTATATAAAGTTTCAGTACCGGGATAGGCGCTGAGTTGTGAGCTGGCAAACTCCCTCTGTGTCTCTCTAACAGGCTTTGCTGTGGGTCTGTCCACTATAGCCCAGTGTGATTGTAGGTGTCGGTACGTGTGTGTCGACACGTCTGAGGCTTAGTGCTCTTCCCAGGAGGAAGCTGGAGTGGGGACAGAAAAGGTGGTGGGAGTGACCCTGACTGCACCGCCGACTGCTGAGTGGGTAAATATGTTGAGTGTTTTGAATGCAAATGTGGCTCTGTTGACTAAGAGATTAGGTAAATCTGAGTCAAGAACCAGACATGGAGGAAATCCATGGAGGATGCATGGTCACAAGCTCAGACACCTTCGGGGTCACAGAAACGTGCATTTACCCAGATAGCAGACAGATACCGACACGGACTCTGATTCCAGTGTCGACTATAGTGATGCCAGATTGAATCCTAAACTGGCTAAGAGCATTCAGTACATGATTGTGGCGATAAAAGACGTATTACATATCACTGAGGACCCTGCTGTTCCTGATACAAGGGTCTGTATGTTTAAAGGAAAGAAACCTGAGGTAACGTTTCCTCCCTCTCATGAACTGAACGCTCTTTTTGAAAAGGCTCTGGAAAATCCTGACAAGAGGGTACAGGTTCCCAAAAGAATTCCAGTGGCATATCCGTTCCCCTCTGGAGACGGGGAAAAGTGTGAGTCAACCCCCACAGTGGACAAAGCTCTATCGCGTCTGTCCAAAAAGGTGGCGCTTCCGTCTCCTGACACAGCAGCCCTAAAGGATCTTGTGGATCGTAAGCAGGAAAATACACTAAAATCCATTTATGTCACTACGGGTTCGCTACTGAGGCCTGCCGTTGCTTCGGCATGGGTGAGTAGCGCTATTGAAAAGTGGGCAGATAACTTGTCATCTGAGATAGATACCCTGGACAGGGATAGCGTGCTTTTGACTCTGGGTCATGTCAGGGACGCTGCAGCATATTTAAAAGAAGCTGCAAGGGATATTGGCCTTTCTTTATTATCCACTAGGGGTCACTGGAGTACTCTTGGGATATGGACGGGCTTCCGTAGGAACAGCACTGAATATTTAAATTTAGAACACTCCACCCCTCCATATCCCCGAGTACCTCTCAGTGTTTTTTCTGTGCTCGAAGTAGTAACCGCTCTGTGGCTCAGGTCACAATTACTTTGAATATTTTTATTTTTAAATTTCATACATCCCTTTCCCCCTTCCAAAAGGCAGGGTCAGGGATACTGCAGCTGCTGATAGCAGCAGGGGCATGTCGGGCCTCTCTGAAAGAGCTCCCTCACAGCCACACATCTCCTGCTCAGGCTGGCCGGCGCTTACTAAGAAGCCCCGTCGGAGCCTCATCACAGACCGTTTCCAGACTCGGTACAACTATTGCAGGTATGTGAGGGGTGAGAACGGGGCGGTCAGCCTCCGCTGCCGCCCCGACGTGTGGAGGAAGGCGCTGGTTTTTCTTTCGGCTGACTGCGGCCGCAGCGGCTCCGGCCGCCGGGTAACGTAGCCGCTCAACTGCTCTGGCCGCCGGGTCTCAGCTCCGGCGCTTCTTACAGCCCATCTGCTCCCCGCGTCTGGTCCGGCCGCCGCTTCTCCCAATGTTCCGCCCGCCGCTTGTATCCGCTGCGGCCCGGTAGTCATAGCGCTAACACGCGCTCCCAGTCTTCCAGGTCCCGGCGCAGGGGTGCCCGATGCCCGGCCCGCACTGCACGCTATGAGCAGATGCAAGGGGGGGGGGGAGGAGGGACAGCAGCAACATCAGGCTGTTGATAGTATGCACACATATATATATATATATATATATATATATATATATATATATAAAATGATCTTTATGCTGGCAGGGAGACTGTTTATAAGATCAGTATGGAATGCACTGTGATTATATGTTTAAGCATGGCAGCCATTTTAACCATGCTTCCTGTGTCTTCCTGCTGTGATTCCAGAATGTTCCAGTACTACATCGCTACTCCACCGGAGGCGCAGGGGTGTTAGTGGGAATTTGGGATCACATTTCATAGTACTGGCCACGTGTACTGCGCTTGGCCAGATATATATACAGAGACACCTTACTGCTATTTTACTGAGTCGTGCAAGTGTCTGTTTTTTGTGTATTGTATTGTCTGTCGCCATAATGAGTAAGGCACCAGCAAAAACTAAAAAGCATAATTGCAAAGTCTGTAGCAGTGTGTTACCGAATGGATCTACCACATGTACAGTATGTTTTGTGGATCCGGTTCAGAATACCATTTCTGCTCCAGTTTACAACCAATGTCCTCACCGGACCCTCCGTGGGGTATGTTAGTAAATGTACTAGATAGGTTACAATCAGAATTGACCGCCGCTCGTCAGGAGCGGGAAACTGCAAGATCTGAGTCTAGGGTGAGACCGCCAGAACTACCGGAGGCGTCTCAGCCTTGCGTAAGGTCCAAATCCATTTTGGGTAAACGGGATAAATTTCATATGTCTTATGATTTTCCAGTTTCTGCTATGTTGCATTCTGACGATTCCATGCCAGACCTCACGGAACAAGATCAGGGTGAGGAGGGCGAAGTGGAGTCAGATGGCGAGGATTTTAACAGTTCCGGCATTGATGATCTCATCAGAGCGGTACGTCTGTCTCTGAGGTTTCCTGAAACTGAGGAGCCTCTCACAAATGATCAGGTCGTATTTACGAAACGACGGAAAACGCCAATAAGTTTTCCTGTGTCGGAATCTCTTAATCAGATGTTAGTAGAAACGCGACAGAATCCAGATAAACGGTTTTCTATACCTCGCAGATTTAAGTCTAGTTATCCGTTTCCAGACTCGGTAACGTGTACATGGGAGAATCCACCAATAGTTGATTCCTCAGTGTCCAAGCTTACCAAGAAATTAACCATACCAGTGCCAGCAGCTACTACGCTTAAGAAACTATGCTAAAATCCATGTATGTAGCAGCAGGTTACAGAACTCAAATCTGCTTTACATGAAGAAAACCTGATACTACTTGTAAATCAAATGAGTGAGGCTGTAGAGTATCTCTGTACAGCATCTACTGACGTCTGTCAGCTCACTTCTCGTATTTCATCGTCGCTAGTAACGGCACGAAGAGCACTCTGGCTGCGTGCTTATCATGCGGAGGCAGAGGTCAAACGAGGTATAGAGGCGTTGCCTTACGATGGCAAGAAGTTGTTTGGTCCTGAATTGGACGCATGGATTGTTGAGGCTACGGGAGGTAAGTCTGTTTTCTTTGCCTCCACCGGTATCAAGAAGAAGGTACGCTGGACCTTCGTTCAAATCTTTTAGACCTCAGCCCTTTCGAGGACGTGGCAGAGGAACAGCCACGCCTGCTAGACGTGGTCGAGGACGTGGTTTCCAACAAACCAACACAACTCGCCAGGACGCTAAGGTTACCGACAAGCCAGTGGCATGACGGGCTACCAGCCCATCTTGGTTCTCCGATTGTGGGAGCACGCCTTCAGACGTTCCATTTGGCGTGGTTCCACACATCCGCGGATGGGTGGATCCGCAATTTAGTGTTAAAAGGTTACAAAATAGTCGACTGTCTTCCGCCTCTGCGGTTTTTCAAGACAGGATTGCCTCTGTCGGACGACAAGAGGACGGTTCTGCAAATTGCCATCCAGTCCCTACTGGATTCAGCAGTTTTGATTCCGGTCCCTGTACACCAACAGGGTCAGGGTTATTATTTAAGTCTGTTTGTAGTACCGAAGCCGGATGGCTCAGTCAGACCAATATTGAACTTAAAGGGTCTCAATCAGTACGTAACTTACTACAGATTCAAAATGGAGTCTCTGCGTTCGGTGATTGCGGACTAGATCTCAAGGATGCGTACTTACACATTCCAATTTGGCAGCCTCATCAGAAATTCTTACGGTTTGCAATACGCCAGAACCATTACCAGTTTCAGGCTCTACCGTTTGGCCTGTCATCAGCGCCTCGGGTATTCACCAAAGTGATGTCTGTGATGATAGCTCATCTCAGATCCCTGGGAGTGACGATAGTTCCGTATTTAGACGATCTGCTCATCAAAGCTCCGTCTCAACAGATGCTTCTCCAACATGCGCTGCTAACGTACGATGTACTGGTTCACCACGGTTGGATTGTCAACTTCAAGAAATCACATCTAATTCTGTCTCAACGCCTTCAATTCCTAGGTATGATTCTCGATACGGTTAATCAAAGAATTTACCTACCACAGCAGAAAGTACAAATTCTACGCCATCTAGTACAATTAGTGCTCAAGCCACGCACAGTGTCTGTACACTTGTGCATTCGCCTCTTAGGCACAATGGTGGCAGCTCTCGAAGCGCTTCAGTTCGGAAGATTTCACTCGCGTCCATTTCAACTGAATGTGTTCGCCCAGTGGTCGGGCTCGCATCTGCAGATTCACCACAGGGTGAGGTTGTCGCCAAGGGCAAGAGTATCTCTGCTCTGGTGGCTCAAGGAACACAATTTAACCGCAGGAAGACGGTTCGGAGGCTGGAATTGGATAATTCTAACTACGGACGCCAGTCTCAGAGGTTGGGGAGCGGTAATTCAAAATTGTCAGCTCCAGGGTCTCTGGGCGGATCACGAAAAATTGCTGTCTATAAATGTCCTGGAACTCCGCGCAATTTACAATGCGCTACGACAAGCAGTGCACATGCTTCGCTCTCAGCCTGTCCAAGTGCAGTCAGACAATGCGACGGCGGTCGCATACATCAACAAACAAGGAGGAACGAGAAGCCGCATGGCAATGCGGGAAGTAGCTCGAATCCTCAATTGGGCGGAATGCCACCAGGTGGTGATGTCGGCCGTGTTCATTCCGGGAGTGGACAACTGGGAAGCGGATTATCTCAGTCGTCGGGATTTTCATCCAGGCGAATGGGCATTAAATCCAGAAGTGTTTCACATGTTGGTTCAGCGATGGGGTTATCCTCAGGTGGACCTGATGGCGTCTCGACACAATCACCAAACGTTCCAGTATGTGTCAAGAACAAGAGATCCAAAGGCAGTGGCGGTGGACGCTCTCACTGTCGCGTGGCCGTACAGTCTTGTGTATCTGTTTCCACCGTTTCCGTTGCTCCCTCTGGTGCTAAAACGGATCAAAAGAGAGTCGGTCACAGTCATACTAGTGGCGCCTCATTGGCCTCGGAGAGCTTGGTTCTCGGATCTCCGAGGACTACTCGCAGACGATCCTTGGCCGCTCCCACTACGTCCAGACCTGTTACAACAGGGTCCGTTCCTTTACCCCGATTTAGCGCGGCTGCTTTTGACGGGGTGGCTGTTGAGACCGCCCTCTTAAGAAGAGAGGGCATTCCAGATTCGGTTATACCAACCATGTTACGAGCTAGGAAGCCGGTTACGGCAGCTCATTATTACAGAATATGGCGTGCCTATATAGGTTGGTGTGAAGCTCGGAAGTTTCCGACATCTTTCAAGTTATGCCGCCTTTTGTTGTTTCTACAAACAGGGTTAGATGGAGGCCTGCGTTTATCTACACTAAAGGTGCAGGTATCTGCTTTGTCAATTTACTTTCAAAGACGATTGGCTCTATTGCCGTCTATACGCACTTTTCTCCAAGGTGTCCTCAGAGTACAGCCTCCATTCATTCCACCTACAGCGCCATGGGACTTGAATCTGGTTTTAGAGTTCTTACAGTCATCATGTTTTGAACCCTTACAGCAAGTGGATATAAAATTTCTCACTTGGAAAACAATTTTTCTTCTAGCCTTAGCTTCGGCAAGGCGTGTTTCGGATTTGGGTGCCTTGTCATGCAAGTCACCGTATTTGGTGTTTCATGATGACAGAGCGGAACTTCGGACGAATCCCGCTTTCTTACCAAAGGTAGTGTCATCTTTTCACATCAATCAACCAATAGTAGTTCCTGTGTTGACGGCACATTCTGGAACTCTGGATGTGGTACGCGCATTACGCGTTTATGTATCCCGAACCTCTTCAGTTCGTAAGACGGATACGTTGGTTGTTCTCTATGATGCTGCCAAGATGGGTTGGCCAGCGTCTAAACAAACCTTATCCAGATGGATAAAACTGACCATACGTCAGGCTTACCTTCATGCTAGGTTACAACCGCCTACGTCAGTAACCGCTCATTCCACACGTTCTGTGGGAACTTCATGGGCAGCTGGTCGGGGAGCTTCTACGACGCAGCTTTGCCGTGCGGCTACATGGTCTTCAGTGCACACGTTTGTGCGC
The DNA here is from genome assembly GCF_028390025.1 of Pseudophryne corroboree. Classification (NCBI taxonomy): domain Eukaryota; kingdom Metazoa; phylum Chordata; class Amphibia; order Anura; family Myobatrachidae; genus Pseudophryne; species Pseudophryne corroboree. The sequence continues at coordinate 405,949,417 of NC_086446.1, forward strand.
TTTTACAAGTTTGATACGTTTGCGGCATCAGCATCTAGCTTTGGCCGCCTAGTGTTACAAGTGCCAAACAGCTCTCCCGCCCACGGGGGAAGCTTTGGTACGTCCCAAGAGTACTCCAGTGACCCCTAGTGGATGATAAAGAAAATAGGATTTTGGTACTTACCAGGTAAATCCTTTTCTTTGAATCCATAGGGGGCACTGGACGCCCACCCAGAGCAGTTTTACCTAGTTGTGGTGAGTTCTGAGGATCTTATGGTAACACACTTTCACCGACTGGTTCAAATTACAAGTGCTGGTTAGGGTGTCAACTGTTTAGTTGTCAGTAACGTTATGTGTCAACTTCGTTATTGTCCGTTATGTTATATGTAATACTCCATTGTCAACCTCTCTATAGTTCCTGTTCGGCTCAGTAAAAAACACTGAGAGGTACTCGGGGATATGGAGGGGTGGAGTGTTCTAAATTTAAATATTCAGTGCTGTTCCTACGGAAGCCCGTCCATATCCCAAGAGTACTCCAGTGCCCCCTATGGATTCAAAGAAAAGGATTTACCTGGTAAGTACCAAAATCCTATTTTTGGGATCAAGGGCCAATGCCATGGCAGTCTCGGCTAGGAGGGCATTGTGGATTCATCAATGGAATGCTGATGCTGACTCGAAGAAGACTATGGAGTCTCTACCGTTTAACGGTAGTGTCTTGTTTGGTGACGGTCTCACTGACCTGGTATCTACGGCTACCGCGGGTAAGTCGTCATTTTTACCTTATGTTCCTGTGCAACAAAAGAAAACGCCCCACTATCAGATGCAGTCCTTTCGGCCCAATAAATACAAAGAAGGATGAGGATCCTCCTTCCTTGCTGCGAGAGGAAAGGGAAAAAGGTCACAGGCTGTGGCAAGTTCCCAAGAACAGAAGTCCTCTCCGGCTTCTACCAAATCCACCGCGTGACGCTGGGGCTCCTCTGCGGGAGTCCACACCATTGGGGCACGTCTCAAACTCTTCAGTCAGGTCTGGGTTCGCTCGGCCCTGGATCCTTGGATATTAGAACTAGTAATCCAAGGGTACAAATTAGAGTTTCAAGATGTGCCCCCTCACCGATTTTTCTAATCTGCCTTGCAAGCTTCTCTTCCAGAAAGGGAGGTAGCATGCGCTGCGATACTAAAGCGGTGTCAAAATCAAGTCATTGTCACGGTACACCCGTCACAACAGGGGGAGTGCTTTTATTCGAGTCTGTTCGTGGTACCGAAGCGGGATGGCTCAGTCAGACCGATTCTGAACCTAAAATCCCTCAATTTCTTTCTAAAAAAAATTCAAATTCAAGATGGAATCTCTCCGAGTAGTGATCTCTAGTCTGGAGGAGGGGGATTTTATGGTGTCGGTCGACATAAGGTATCCTTGCACGTCCCCATATATCCTCCACATCAGGCTTACCTGAGGTTTGCTGTTCAGGTATGTCATTACCAATTTCAGACGTTGCCGTTTGGTCTGTCCACGGCTCCGAGGATTTTCACCAAGGTTATGGCGGAAATGATGGTTCTCCTGCGCAAGCAGGGAATCACAATTATCCCGTACTTGGACAATCTCCTCATAAAGGTGAGATCCAAGGAGCAATTGCTGAAAAACGTTGCCCTCTCACTGACTATTCTGCAACAACATGGTTGGCTCCTAAACTTGCCAAAATCACAGGTGACTGGTTGGAGGTACCCACTACATCCAGAGGGAATTCGCTGACTGTTGCTGCAAACCCCGGGGAGCAATATTTGATGCGTTTTTGGGTGGACACTTGATACACCCCTACAACTCTGGTACGTGGGTCCACTAATCTGTGGTGGATGGGAAAATATTTTTAACTATTTATTCTTGCAAATTTGCACTTTGATGATATATGCTAAGTTTTTAAGAAAGACCTTCTGTTGCACTTTAATATAATAAAATAATACCATTTGGACACCAGAACAAATAGTACTTCACTATATACTGCTATTTTCTTCCTACTTTTGGGGACACAACTCAAAATGGAGTGGTGAAGTGGTGGAATATCCTGGAGGAGATCTGCTAGGAAGCAGTGGAAGCAGTACTACAGGCGTATTTGGGTGGGCACGACTGACACCCCACACAATCTGGTACGTGGGTCTGCTAATTTAGGGGGATTCCAATTTGTTGGATAATTTTTGAGATATATTTGAGTTCATCGAATTAATGTGAGCAGAACTCATTCCGACCGTACTTCACTATATATCGCTTTCTCTTTCATCTTTTTGGTAAAACCACGTGAATTGGAGTGGGGAATCATTGCCGAATAAAGAACACCCCCATCAGAGTTTAACACCGTCCTTCTGAAGAGTGAACATTGCCCTAGTAACCCAGGGAGCGCACCACAGCAAAATTTGATTGTATAAACTGTGACTTTTGGGATATAGTTGACCATCCCGGCTGGTGGACTGCAGCACCTTTGAACTAAAGCGCCATCTGTACATTTCTTGGTTTTGCCAAAATCACAGTTGGTTCCGACGACACGGCTGTCGTTCCTGGGTATGATTCTGGATACAGAATTACAGAGTTTTTCTTCCAGTGGAAAAGGCTCTGGAAATACAGAACATGGTAAAACAGATTCTGAAACCGGCAAGAGTGTCGATTCTTCAATGCACTCGGTTGCTGGGGAAGATGGTGGCGGCCTACGATGCCATTCAGTATGGCAGGTTCCATGCCAGGGTGTTTCATTGGGACCTGTTGGACAAGTGGTCCGGGTCTCACCTGGACATGCACCGGAAAATACTCCTATCTTCCAGGACCAGGATCTCCCTCCTGTGGTGGCTGCACAGTTCTCATCTTCTGGAGGGACGCAGGTTCGGGATTCAGGATTGGATCCTGATGACCACAGATGCAAGTCCTTGAGGCTGGGGAGCAGTCACACAGGGGAGAAATTTTCAGGGAAAATGGTCAAGCCAGAAATCTTGTCTGCACATAAACATTCATTTTCAACGGCATTCTGCAAGCGGAACATCTTCTTCGCTGTCTGCCTGTCTTGATTCAGTCAGACAACATAACAGCAGTGGCGTACATAAACTGCCAGGGCGGAACAAAGAGCAGAGCGGCAATGGTCGAGGCCACGAAAGTTCTTCGCTGGGCGGAGAGATATGCAAGCAGTCTTCATTCCAGGAGTGGACAACTGGGAAGCAGACTTCCTCAGCAGACATGATCGAGAGTGGGATCTTCATCAGGAGGTCTTTGCATAAGTGACAAGTCGTTGGGGATATTGTTGCAGGTCGAGGGACCCTCAAGCGATAGCGGTGTACGCCCTAGTGACACAGTGGGTGTTCCCTCTACTTCCACTCACAGGGCTGTTTCTAGCCAATTTGGCTCCCAGTGCGAGATTTAAAAATGCGCCCCCCCATGACATAAAAAAATGTCCGTCCCCCCCCCCCCCACACACACACCTAGATAAAAAAAAAAACAACTCGCGCGCGCACCCGGCAAGGGTGCATGGCCTCATCTAAATGGGTGTGGCCTCATTTAAATGGGCATGGCCTCGTCTGAAAAGACTACCTCACAATCCAGTTTTTGACCCTGCTCCAACAGATCACGACCACCACAGGAAAAAAAAATTCTACCATATTAAACCCCACACAGTAATGCCCCCTGCACCATATTATGCCACACACCGCAATGCCCTTGATACATTAAACCCCCACACTACGGCAGGCAAGAGTCCCCATTTCACACATTACGGCAGGTGTCCCCATTTTACACATTGAGGGAGAGAGAGAGAAAATACTTAGAGGCGATTACCGCTCTTCGGCCCGCCTCACCAGTCGCTCCTCGCGCCGGCCTTTCCCTCTTCCTAACTTGGATCCCCCTCTATACTCCGCTCGGGGGGGCGGGAGTTTTGCGGAGTGACGGGGTTGCGTCGTGACGTAACGATGCAACAGCGTCATTCCGTGAAACTCCGCCCCCCGAGCGGGTTACTCGGGGAGAAATAGGAGGGGGAAGCAGGGAGCCACAGTTAGTGCCGCGGCGGGCGCCCAGTGCGGTTGCACTGCTCGCCTGCCCCAAGAAACGGCCCTGTCCACTCATTCCAAAGGTGATAAAGATAAGAACAAGAAGGGTTCAGGCGATACTCATTGTTCCAGATTGGCCAAAGTGGGCCTGGTATCCAGATCTTCAGGAATTGCTCAAGATCCCTGGCCTCTTCCTCTATGGGAGGACCTGTTACAACAAGGAACGTGCGTGTATCAAGACTTACCGCCGCTGCGTTTGACGGCATGGCTGTTGAACGCCAAATCCTAGCCCGGAAGGGTATTCCTAGTGAAGTCATTCCCACACTTCTTCAGGCTAGAAAAGAAGTAACGGCAAAGCATTACCACCGTATTTGGAGGAAATATGTGTCTTGGTGTGAATCCAAGAAGGCTCCTACGGAAGAATTTCAGCTGGGGCGTTTGTTCCATTTTTTTTTCAAGCAGGTGTGGATGCGGGCCTAAAGGTAGGCTATATTAAAGTACAAATTTCGGCCTTGTCAATCTTCTTTCAGAAAGAATTGGCCTCCCTTCCAGAAGTTCAGACCTTCGTGAAAGGCGTGCTGCACATCCAACCTCCATTTGTCCCCCCTGTGGCACCGTGGGATCTTAATGTGGTGTTGCAGTTCCTGCAATCTCATTGGTTTGAACCTTTACGTAAGGTTGAGTTAAAATTCCTTACTTGGAAAGTAGTCATGTTGTTGGCCTTGGCATCCGCAAGGCGGGTATCTGAGTTGGCGGCTTTTTCTCACAGAAGACCCTATTTAATCTTCCATACTTTTAGAGCGGAGTTGAGAACTCGTCAGCAATTTCTGCCAAAAGTGGTTTCATCATTTCACGTAAACCAGCCTATTGTGGTGCCAGTGGCTACTGATGCCTTGGCGGATTCGAAGTCTCTCGATGTGGTCAGAGCTTTGAAAATCTGTCGCCAGAACGGCTCAGCTTAGGAAAACAGAGGCTCTGTTTGTCCTGTGGTCTCCCAATAAGATTGGGGCTCCTGCTTCCAATTAGACTATTGCACGCTGGATCTGTAATACGGTTCAGCAAGCTTTCTACAGCAGGATTGCCGTTAACGAAATCGGTAAAAGCCCATTCTACCAGAAAGGTGGGCTCATCCTGGGCGGCTGCCCGAGGGGTCTCTGCATTACAGCTTTGCCGAGCTGCTACTTGGTCGGGTTCAAACACCTTTACGAAGTTTTATAAGTTTGATACCCTGGCTGAGGAGGACCTCTTGTTTGGTCAATCGGTGCTGCAGAGTCATCCGCACTCTCCCGCCTGTTCTAGAGCTACGGTATAAACCCCGTAGTTCTTGAAGCATCCCCAGCATCCTCTAGGACGTATGAGAAAATAGTATTTTAATACCTACCGGTAAATCCTATTCTCTTAGTCCGTAGAGGATGCTGGGCGCCCGTCCCAGTGCGGGCTGTATCTGTAGTTTGGTTATGGTTGCACACTGATGTTGAGTTAAGTTCCGTCAGTCTGTGGCTGATGTTGGTCATGCCGTTGCATGCATTGTTGAATGCCATGTTGTACGGCGTGTTTGAGGTGTGAGCTGGTATGTATCTCACCTTAGTTTAAAAAAAATATTAAATCCTTTTCCTCGAAATGTCAGTCTTCCTGGGCACAGTTCCTATAACTGGAGTCTGGAGGAGGGGCATAGAAGGAGGAGCCAGTACACACCCCTTTTAAAGTCTTAAAGTGCCCATGTCTCCTGTGGATCCCGTCTATACCCCATGGTTCTTGAAGCGTCCTCAGCATCCTCTACGGACTAAGAGATAAGGATTTACCGGTAGGTATTAAAATCCTATTTATTTTTTTCTGTACACGGCTGAGGGAAATGTACCCCATGATTCCACAGTTTTACCCAGGATACACTCATACCTCATCCAAAACAGTAGCCAAGAACTCAAAACAACACCCATACACTATACAAACACCTACATGCAACGCCAGACCACCTGTGGTACTTACCTACAAATGTCGAATTCGCTCCAAAAACGACTCACCTCCGGGGGTGACTGAAGGTCTTCTGTCCGTCCTGGATGAAAGTCTGCTGGGTGTACAAACGATACCACAGCAAGCAAAACCAAATTGATCACTCTGCAGCTCCTCACTCTGTTCTGCAGGTTCACAAAATGGCTGCTGAGCACGCAGCAAACCAGCTCTATATAGGATTCCAAACGGCGGAAAGTCGAATCCAGGCCGCCCACAATTCGACAATTGGTCCGTTTTCAACCGAGGGCGTTTTGAATCCCGTTTTAATTGAATATGTCGAATTCGGGGTCCCGGGTGGAGGGTTTCGGCTGTCGAATAGTGTTGAATCCGAAAAATTACGAATCCATGCTGTAATTCGACATCAATTAAATATACCCCTAAGGAATAAAGCTGAAAACTCCAGTTCTAATACAGGTTGAGTATCCCTTATCCAAAATGCTTGGGACCAGAGGTATTTTGGATATCGGATTTTTCCGTATTTTGGAATAATTGCATACCATAATGAGATGATATGGTGATGGGACCTAAATCTAAGCACAGAATACATTTATGTTACATATACACCTTATACACACAGCCTGAAAGTCATTTTAGGCAATATTTTTAATAACTTTGTGCATTAAACAAAATGTATGTACATTCACACAATTCATTTATGTTTCATATACACCTTATACACACAGCCTGAAGGTCATTTAATACAATATTTTTAATAATTTTGTGTATTAAACAAAGTTTGTTTACATTAGCCATCAAAAAACCAAGGTTTCACTATCTCACTCTCACTCAAAAAAATCCGTATTTCGGAATATTCCGTATTTCGGAATATTTGGATATGGGATACTCAACCTGTATCAACATATTGGGGATTGCAATGTGAAACTAGTCCCACATGCTGATTTTGCTGGACTTAATTTACCCCTTTTGTTATCATTACTGTATAGTTGTTTGCATCCTCTTCCTTTCCACTTTCCCCACAAAACAGCATTTTCTCCTTTGCAACAACTTACCATTCATCACAGTTGCAAAGGACATGTTGCAGTGTGTGTAACCATTTTATAGCATAAATGGTATATTATTATGTATCCTGTCTTCCCTCTAGGTGATCAAGAACAATCTTAATCCCATTTGGAAAAAGTTCAGTGTTCCCTTACAGAGTTTATGTGGTGGGGACATGAACAGACCCATCAAGGTGAGAAATGTATGGGACACTTGCAATAGTTTTTAAGGTAGCAACATAGCCATGTTTTCCAGAGAGCCTAAAGGTTGAAGCTAAAGGCCTTCTTTTATTTTTCCAGAGTTCATCAGTCAGCCCAGCCCATCACGATAATTCTTTGTATTTAAGGCAGCAGATTTAAGTGTCAGGTTAGGTTTTGAAGAAAAGCTTTTTCTTGTTGTTTTTCTCCAGCTCTTTTCCCATCCGTTATATCAATGTGTGAGCCTCATATAGGAGGAGAATTATCAAAGCTTGAAGAGAGATGACGTACTTACGAATCCTCTCATTTTGCAAACACAGCCTGTAAACGGACAGAAATTGATAGGCATTTCATCTCTCGTCACTCTTTCTCTCTCCAAGCTTTGATACACCTCCCCATAGTGGGGGGAAGAGGGGTTTGTTTAGGTTTTTTTTTTTCTCCATTTTTGCTTAGTTCAGCTCCCTGAAATACAGAGGGTATAGAATGGTATTACATGGGAACTTTGTCAGCTAGAATAGTGACACTTTCTTTGTAGTGTAAGTGTACTGCTTATTAGACAGAGAACTTGCGTTCCATATTCTTACAGTGCTGCAGTGACAGTAAAGGCCCATACACAGTAGCAAATTTTGAGCTCAAAGTAGCTCACTTTTGGCGTTTTGAGCTACTTTGACCTCAAACTCGGCCAGTGTGTATGGTCGGGCAATGAGCGGTGAGCACTGATGCGCGCTCCCGCATCATCACTGGCCGCCACCATCCGTCGGGCTGGAAAGTGGTTCCCATCCCCCCTGGGGTGAACATCGCTGGGCACAGTGAAAATCGCTTGGTGTTTATGCACTGAGCTATTTTCCTGCCAGCGATGTTCACATTATCACCCAGCATACACACTGGGCAAAAACTCCCAGTGTGTAAGGACCTTAAGCCAATACATCTCTTCAGCGCAGGAGGTCACCATGGTAGCATTTTAACACCATGCTTTACTTTCTTTGCATTCCAAGCAAAAGCAATTAGCCGGAACCAAAGAAGTAAACTTCAGATAGATATATCTATTTCTCTGACGTCCTAGTGGATGCTGGGAACTCCGTAAGGACCATGGGGAATAGACGGCTCCGCAGGAGACTGGGCACATCTAAAGAAAGAATTAGGACTATCAGGTGTGCACTGGCTCCTCCCCCCATGACCCCCCTCCAAGCCCCAGTTAGATTTCTGTGCCTGGCTGAGCTGGATGTACACTAGGGGCTCTCCTGAGCTCCCAGAAAGAAAGTTTAATTTAGGTTTTTTATTTTACAGTGAGACCTGCTGGCAACAGGCTCACTGCACCGAGAGACTAAGGGGAGAAGAAGCGAACCTACCTAAGTGGTGGTAGCTTGGGCTTCTTAGGCTACTGGACACCATTAGCTCCAGAGGGATCGCACACAGGACCCGACCTCGTCGTCCGTTCCCGGAGCCGCGCCGCCGTCCCCCTTACAGAGCCAGAAGGAAGAAGGTCCGGAAAATCGGCGGCTGAAGACTTCTGTCTTCTCCAAGGTAGCGCACAGCACTGCAGCTGTGCGCCATTGCTCCTCATGCACACCACACACTGCGGTCACTGATGGGTGCAGGGCGCTGGGGGGGGGGGGGCGCGCCCTGAGCAGCAATAAATAACACCTTGGCTGGCAAACTGACACCATATATAGCCCCAGAGGCTATATAGGTGTATATTAACCCCTGCCAGAAATCTTAAAATTGCGGGAGAAAGCCTGCCGAAAAAGGGGCGGAGCCATCTCCCTCAGCACACTGGCGCCATTTTCCCTCACAGCTCCGCTGGAAGGATCGCTCCCTGGCTCTCCCCTGCAGTCCTGCACTACAGAAAGGGTAAAAAAGAGAGGGGGGGGCACAAATTTAGGCGCAGTATAATATATATGCAGCTATAAGGGGAAAACACACTTTATAGGTGATATCCCTGTGGTATATAGCGCTCTGGTGTGTGCTGGCATACTCTCCCTCTGTCTCCCCAAAGGGTCCTGTCAGAGCATTCCCTGTGTGTGTGCTGTGTGTCGGTACCGCTGTGTCGGCATGTATGATGAGGAAAATGATGTGGAGGCAGAGCAAATGCCTGTAAGTGTGTTGTCACCCCCTGAAGGGTCGACACCTGTGTGGATGGACTTATGGAAGGAATTACGTGACAGTGTCAGCTCCTTACATAAAAGGTTTGACGACATAGGACAGCCGGCTACTCGGCTTGTGACTGTTCCAGCTTCTCAAATGTCATCAGGGGCTTTAAAACGCCCGCTACCTCAGATGGCAGACACAGATGTCGACACGGATACCGACTCCAGTGTCGACGACGATGAGACTAATGTACCCTTCAATAGGTCCACCCGTTACATGATTGAGGCAATGAAAAATGTATTACACATTTCTGATAGTACCCCAGGTACCACAAAAAAGGGTATTATGTTCGGTGAGAAAACTCCCAGTAGTTTTTCCTGCATCTGAGGAATTAAATGAGGTGTGTGCGGAAGCCTGGACTTCCCCCGATAAGAAATTGATAATTTCTAAACGGTTATTGGCAGCGTACCCTTTCCCGCCAGAGGATAGGTCACGTTGGGAAACATCCCCTAGGGTAGATAAAGCGCTTACACGTTTATCAAAACAGGTGGCACTACCGTCTCCGGATACGGCCGCCCTAAAGGATCCTGCCGATAGAAAGCAGGAAGCTACCCTAAAAGCTATATATACACACACGGGCATTATATTGTGACCAGCGATTGCATCAGCATGGATGTGCAGTGCTGCTGCTGCGTGGTCAGATTCCCTGTTGGATAATATTGATACCCTGGATAGGGACAATATTTTGCTGACAGTAGAGCATATAAAAGACGCTGTCTTATACATGCGTGATGCACAGAGGGATATTTGCCGGCTGGCATCAAAAATAAGTGCAATGTCCATTGCCGCCAGAAGGGGGTTATGGACTCGGCAGTGGTCAGGTGATGCCGATTCAAAAAGGCACATGGAAGTTTTGCCTTATAAGGGGGTGGAACTGTTTGGGGATGGTCTTTCAGACCTAGTTTCCACAGCTACGGCTGGGAAATCGACATTTTTGCCACAAGCTACCCCACAGCAAAAGAAAGCACCGTATTATCAAGTACAGTCCTTTCGGCCCCAAAAACACAAGAGGGCTCGAGGCGCGTCCTTTCTGCCGAGAGGCAAAGGTAGAGGGAAAAAGCTGCAGCATACAGCCAGTTCCCAAGAGCAAAAGTCCTCCCCCGCGTCCGGTAAGTCCACAGCATGACGCTGGGGCTTCACAGGCGGACCCGGGTACGGTGGGGGCCCGTCTCAGAAATTTCAGCACACAGTGGGCTCTCCCACAGGTGGATCCCTGGACCCTTCAAGTAGTATCTCAGGGGTACAGGCTGGAATTCGAGACGTCCCCCCCCCCCCCCCCTGCCGTTTTCTGAAATCTGCCTTACCAGCAACTCCCTCTGCCAGGGAGGCAGTGTTGGTGGCTATCCAAAAACTGTATTCACAGCAAGTGATTGTCAAGGTACCCCTCCTTCAGCAAGGAAAGGGTTACTATTCCACAATGTTTGTGGTACCGAAACCGGACGGTTCGCTGAGACCCATGTTAAATTTAAAAGCCTTGAACACTTATATCAAAAGGTTCAAGTTCAAGATGGAATCGCTCAGGGCGGTTATTGCGAGCCTGGACGAGGGGGATTACATGGTCTCCCTGGACATCAAGGATGCGTACCTACATGTCCCCATTTACCCCCCTCACCAGGAGTACCTCAGATTTGTGGTACAGGACTGTCACTATCAGTTCCAGACGCTGCCGTTTGGGTTATCCACGGCACCGAGGGTCTTTACCAAGGTAATGGCCGAAATGATGATACTCCTTCGCAAGAAGGGAGTTTTAATTATCCCGTACTTGGACGATCTCCTGATAAAGGCGAGGTCCAAAGAACAGTTGGTAGTGGGGGTAGCACTTTCTCGGGAAGTGCTACAACAGCACGGCTGGATTCTCAATATTCCAAAGTCACAGCTGGTCCCAACGACACGTCTTCTGTTCCTGGGAATGATTCTGGACACAGACCAGAAAAAAGTGTTTCTTCCAGTGGAAAAAGCCGAGGAGTTGTCATCTCTAGTCAGAGACCTCCTAAAACCGGGACAGGTGTCGGTACATCAATGCACACGAGTCCTGGGAAAAATGGTAGCTTCGTACGAAGCAATTCCATTCGGAAGGTTCCACGCAAGGACTTTCCAGTGGGACCTGTTGGACAAATGGTCCGGGTCCCATCTCCAGATGCAACAGCGGATAACCCTGTCGGCAAGGACCAGGGTGTCGCTGCTGTGGTGGCTGCAGAGGGCTCATCTACTAGAGGTCCGCAGATTCGGAATACAGGACTGGGTCCTGGTGACCACGGATGCCAGCCTTCGGGGCTGGGGGGCAGTCACACAGGGAAGAAATTTCCAAGGACTGTGGTCAGATCAGGAGATTTCGCTTCACATAAATATTCTGGAGCTAAGGGCTATCTACAATGCCCTAAGCCAAGCAAGGCCCCTGCTTCAGAACCAGTCGGTACTGATCCAATCAGACAACATCACGGCGGTCGCCCATGTAAACAGACAGGGCGGCACAAGAAGCAGGAGGGCAATGGCAGAAGCCACAAGGATTCTCCGATGGGCGGGAAATCATGTGTTAGCACTGACAGCAGTGTTCATTCCGGGAGTGGACAACTGGGAAGCAGACTTCCTCAGCAGGCACGACCTCCACCCGGGAGAATGGGGACTTCATCCAGAAGTCTTCCAAATGCTGGTAAACCGGTGGGAAAGACCACAGGTGGACATGATGGCGTCCCGCCTCAACAAAAAGCTAAAAAGATATTGCGCCAGGTCAAGGGACCCTCAGGCGATCGCTGTGGACGCTCTAGTAACACCGTGGGTGTACCAGTCGGTTTGTGTTTCCTCCTCTGCCTCTCATTCCCAAGGTACTGAGAATAATACGAAGGCGAGGAGTAAAAACTATACTCGTGGTTCCGGATTGGCCAAGAAGAGCTTGGTACCCGGAACTTCAAGAGATGCTTTCAGAGGACCCTTGGCCTCTACCGCTCAGACAGGACCTGCTGCAGCAGGGGCCCTGTCTGTTCCAAGACTTACCGCGGCTGCGTTTGACGGCATGGCGGTTGAACACCAGATCCTGAAGGAAAAGGGTATTCCGGAGGAAGTAATTCCTACCCTGATCAAAGCCAGGAAGGATGTCACCGCAAACCATTATCACCGCATTTGCCGAAAATATGTTGCTTGGTGTGAGGCCAGGAAGGCCCCAACGGAGGAATTTCAACTGGGTCGATTCCTGCATTTCCTGCAAACAGGGGTGACGTTGGGCCTCAAATTGGGGTCCATTAAGGTCCAGATTTCGGCCCTGTCGATTTTCTTCCAGAAAGAACTGGCTTCCCTGCCTGAAGTTCAGACTTTTGTCAAGGGAGTTCTGCATATTCAGCCTCCTTTTGTGCCCCCAGTGGCACCTTGGGATCTCAATGTGGTTTTGGAGTTCCTGAAATCACATTGGTTTGAACCACTTAAGACTGTGGATTTGAAATATCTCACGTGGAAAGTGGTCATGCTGTTGGCCCTGGCTTCGGCCAGGCGTGTGTCAGAATTGGCGGCTTTGTCCTATAAAAGCCCTTATCTGATTTTCCATATGGATAGGGCAGAATTGAGGACTCGTCCTCAGTTTCTCCCGAAGGTGGTATCAGCGTTTCACTTGAACCAGCCTATTGTGGTGCCTGCGGCTACTGGGAACTTGGAGGATTCCAAGTTACTGGACGTAGTCAGGGCCCTGAAAATTTATGTTTCCAGGACGGCTGGAGTCAGGAAAACTGACTCGCTGTTTATCCTGTATGCACCCAACAAACTGGGTGCTCCTGCTTCTGAGCAGACTATTGCGCGCTGGATTTGTAGCACTATTCAGCTGGCGCATTCTGCGGTAGGACTACCGCAGCCTAAATCTGTAAAAGCCCATTCCACAAGGAAGGTGGGCTCATCTTGGGCGGCTGCCCGAGGGGTCTCGGCTTTACAACTTTGCCGAGCTGCTACTTGGTCAGGGGCAAACACGTTTGCAAAATTCTACAAATTTGATACCCTGGCTGAGGAGGACCTGGAGTTCTCTCATTCGGTGTTGCAGAGTCGTCCGCACTCTCCCGCCCGTTTGGGAGCTTTGGTATAATCCCCATGGTCCTTACGGAGTTCCCAGCATCCACTAGGACGTCAGAGAAAATAAGAATTTACTCACCGGTAATTCTATTTCTCGTAGTCCGTAGTGGATGCTGGGCGCCCATCCCAAGTGCGGATTGTCTGCAATACTTGTAAATAGTTATTGTTACACAAATCGGGTTATTATTGCGAGCCATCTGTTCAGAGGCTCCTTTTGTTATCATACTGTTAACCGGGGTTCCTATCACGAGTTATACGGTGTGATTGGTTTGGCTGGTATGAGTCTTACCCGGGATTAAAAATCCTTCCTTATTGTGTCAGCTCTTCCGGGCACAGTGTCCTAGCTGGGGCTTGGAGGGGGGTCATGGGGGGAGGAGCCAGTGCACACCAGATAGTCCTAATTCTTTCTTTAGATGTGCCCAGTCTCCTGCGGAGCCGTCTATTCCCCATGGTCCTTACGGAGTTCCCAGCATCCACTACGGACTACGAGAAATAGAATTACCGGTGAGTAAATTCTTATTTTCTCTATCGTCCTAAGTGGATGCTGGGGTTCCTGAAAGGACCATGGGGAATAGCGGCTCCGCAGGAGACAGGGCACAAAAAAGTAAAGCTTTACTAGGTCAGGTGGTGTGCACTGGCTCCTCCCCCTATGACCCTCCTCCAGACTCCAGTTAGATTTTGTGCCCGAACGAGAAGGGTGCAATCTAGGTGGCTCTCCTAAAGAGCTGCTTAGAGAAAGTTTAGTTTAGGTTTTTTTCTTTACAGTGAGTCCTGCTGGCAACAGGATCACTGCAACGTGGGACTTAGGGGGAAAGTAGTAAACTCACCTGCATGCAGAGTGGATTTGCTGCTTGGCTACTGGACACCATTAGCTCCAGAGGGATCGAACACAGGCCCAGCCGTGGAGTCCGGTCCCGGAGCCGCGCCGCCGACCCCCTTGCAGATGCTGAAGCGTGAAGAGGTCCGGAAACCGGCGGCTGAAGACTCCTCAGTCTTCATAAGGTAGCGCACAGCACTGCAGCTGTGCGCCATTTTCCTCTCAGCACACTTCACTGGGCAGTCACTGAGGGTGCAGAGCGCTGGGGGGGGGCGCTCTGAGAGGCAAATATAAACCTTATACAAGGCTAAAAATACCTCACATATAGCCCATAGGGGCTATATGGAGATATTTAACCCCTGCCTGACTGGAAAAATAGCGGGAGAAGAACCCGCCGAAAAAGGGGCGGGGCCTATCTCCTCAGCACACGGCGCCATTTTCTGTCACAGCTCCGCTGGTCAGAACGGCTCCCAGGTCTCTCCCCTGCACTGCACTACAGAAACAGGGTAAAACAGAGAGGGGGGGCACATTAATGGCTATATATATATATATTAAAGCAGCTATAAGGGAGCACTTAATATAAGGATATCCCTTGTATATATAGCGCTTTGTGGTGTGTGCTGGCAGACTCTCCCTCTGTCTCCCCAAAAGGGCTAGTGGGTCCTGTCTTCATTAGAGCATTCCCTGTGAGTTTGCGGTGTGTGTCGGTACGTGGTGTCGACATATATGAGGACGATATTGGTGTGGAGGCGGAGCAATTGCCAAATATGCAGATGTCACCCCCCAGGGGGTCGACACCAGAATGGATGCCTTTATTTGTGGAATTACGTGATGGTTTATCTTCCCTTAAACAGTCAGTTGAGGACATGAGGCGGCCGGACAATCAATTAATGCCTGTCCAGGCGCCTCAAACACCGTCAGGGGCTGTAAAACGCCCTTTGCCTCAGTCGGTCGACACAGACCCAGACACGGGCACTGATTCCAGTGACGACGGTAGAAATTCAAACGTATTTTCCAGTAGGGCCACACGTTATATGATTTTGGCAATGAAGGAGACGTTACATTTAGCTGATACTACAGATACCGTAAAACAGGGTATTATGTATGGTGTGAAAAAACTACAAACAGTTTTTCCTGAATCAGAAGAATTAAATGACGTGTGTGATGAAGCGTGGGTTGCTCCTGATAAAAAGTTGATAATTTCAAAAAAGTTATTGGCATTATACCCTTTCCCGCCAGAGGTTAGGGCGCGCTGGGAAACACCCCCTAAGGTGGACAAGGCGCTCACACGCTTATCCAAACAAGTGGCGTTACCCTCTCCTGAGACGGCCGCACTTAAGGATCCATCAGATAGAAAGATGGAAGTTATTCAAAAGAATATATACACACATGCAGGTGTTATACTACGACCAGCTATAGCAACTGCCTGGATGTGCAGTGCTGGAGTAGTTTGGTCAGAATCCCTGATTGAAAATATTGATACCCTAGATAGGGACAATGTTTTACTGTCGTTAGAACAAATAAAGGATGCATTTATCTATATGCGTGATGCACAGAGGGATATTTGCACACTGGCATCTCGGGTGAGTGCTATGTCCATTTCAGCCAGAAGAGCCTTATGGACACGACAGTGGACAGGCGATGCGGATTCAAAACGTCACATGGAGGTTTTGCCGTATAAAGGGGAGGAGTTATTTGGAGTTGGTCTATCAGACTTGGTGGCCACGGCTACTGCCGGGAAATCCACTTTTTTACCTCAAGTCACTCCCCAACAGAGAAAGGCACCGACCTTTCAACCGCAGCCTTTTCGCTCCTACAAAAATAAGAGAGCAAAGGGCTTGTCGTACCTGCCACGAGGCAGAGGAAGAGGGAAGAGACACCAACAGGCAGCTCCTTCCCAGGAACAGAAGCCCTCCCCGGCTCCTGCAAAAACCTCAGCATGACGCTGGGGCCTCTCAAGCGGACTCGGGGACAGTGGGGGGCCGTCTCAAAAATTACAGCGCGCAGTGGGCTCACTCGCAGGTAGACCCCTGGATCCTGCAGATAATATCTCAGGGGTACAGGTTGGAATTAGAGACGGATCCTCCTCATCGTTTCCTGAAGTCTGCCTTACCAAC
The DNA here is from genome assembly GCF_028390025.1 of Pseudophryne corroboree. Classification (NCBI taxonomy): domain Eukaryota; kingdom Metazoa; phylum Chordata; class Amphibia; order Anura; family Myobatrachidae; genus Pseudophryne; species Pseudophryne corroboree. The sequence goes on from NC_086446.1 coordinate 405,965,745, forward strand.
CGTCTCTTCCGAAAGGGAGAGGGTGTTGGAAGCCATTCACAAGCTGTACGCTCAGCAGGTGATAGTCAAGTACCCCTATTACAACAAGGAAAGGGGTATTATTCCACTCTATTTGTGGTACCGAAGCCGGATGGCTCGGTAAGGCCTATTCTAAATCTGAAGTCCTTGAACCTCTACATAAAAAAGTTCAAGTTCAAGATGGAGTCACTCAGAGCAGTGATAGCGAACCTGGAAGAAGGGGACTTTATGGTATCCTTGGACATCAAGGATGCGTATCTACACGTTCCGATTTACCCCGCACACCAGGGGTACCTCAGGTTCATTGTTCAAAACTGTCACTATCAGTTTCAGACGCTGCCGTTCGGATTGTCCACGGCGCCTCGGGTCTTTACCAAGGTAATGGCCGAGATGATGATTCTTCTTCGAAGAAAAGGCGTATTAGTTATCCCATACTTGGACGATCTCCTAATAAGGGCAAGGTCCAGAGAACAGCTGGAGACAGCTTTAGCACTATCTCAAGAGGTGCTAAGACAACACGGGTGGATTCTGAATATTCCAAAATCCCATTTAATCCCGACAACTCGTCTGCTGTTCCTAGGAATGATTCTGGACACGGTTCAGAAAAAGGTTTTCCTTCCAGAGGAAAAAGCCAAGGAGTTATCCGATCTGGTCAGGAACCTCCTAAAACCAGGAAAAGTGTCAGTACATCAATGCACAAGAGTCCTGGGAAAAATGGTGGCTTCTTACGAAGCAATTCCATTCGGCAGATTCCATGCAAGAATATTCCAAAGGGATCTGTTGGACAAATGGTCAGGGTCGCATCTGCAGATGCACCTGCGAATAACCCTGTCACCAAAGACAAGGGTGTCACTTCTGTGGTGGTTGCAGAAGGCTCACCTATTAGAAGGCCGCAGATTCGGCATTCAGGATTGGATCCTGGTGACCACGGACGCCAGCCTGAGAGGCTGGGGAGCAGTCACACAAGGAAGAAACTTCCAGGGAGTATGGACGAGTCTGGAAAAGTCTCTTCACATAAACATTCTGGAACTAAGAGCAATCTACAATGCTCTAAGCCAGGCGGAACTTCTCCTGCAAGGAAAGCCGGTGTTGATTCAGTCGGACAACATCACGGCGGTCGCCCATGTAAACAGGCAGGGCGGCACAAGAAGCAGGAGTGCAATGGCAGAAGCTGCCAAGATTCTTCGCTGGGCGGAGAATCACGTGATAGCACTGTCAGCAGTGTTCATCCCGGGCGTGGACAACTGGGAAGCAGACTTCCTCAGCAGACACGATCTTCATCCGGGAGAGTGGGGTCTACATCCAGAAGTCTTCAACATGTTAATAGACCGTTGGGAAAGACCAATTGTAGACATGATGGCGTCTCGCCTCAACAAGAAACTGGACAAATATTGCGCCAGGTCAAGAGATCCACAGGCAATAGCTGTGGACGCACTGGTAACTCCTTGGGTGTACCAGTCAGTGTATGTGTTTCCTCCTCTGCCGCTCATACCAAAGGTATTGAAGATCATACGGCAAAGAAGAGTAAGAACAATACTAGTGGTTCCGGATTGGCCGAGAAGGACTTGGTATCCGGAACTTCAAGAGATGCTCACGGACGAACCGTGGCCTCTACCTCTGAGAAGGGACCTGCTACAGCGGGTCCCTGTCTTTTTCAAGACTTACCGCGGCTGCGTTTGACGGCATGGCGGTTGAACGCCAGATCCTAAAAGGGAAAGGCATTCCAGAAGAAGTCATTCCTACCTTGATTAAGGCACGGAAGGAAGTCACCGTGAAACATTATCACCGCATTTGGCGAAAATATGTAGCGTGGTGCGAGGATCGGAGGGTTCCGACGGAGGAATTCCAACTGGGTCGTTTCCTACATTTCCTGCAATCAGGATTATCTATGGGTCTCAAATTGGGATCCATTAAGGTTCAAATTTCGGCCCTGTCAATATTCTTCCAAAAAGAATTGGCCTCTGTCCCTGAGGTCCAGACTTTTGTCAAGGGAGTACTGCATATACAGCCTCCTGTGGTGCCTCCGGTGGCACCGTGGGATCTAAATGTAGTTTTAGATTTCCTCAAATCCCATTGGTTTGAACCATTGAAAAAGGTGGATTTGAAATATCTCACATTGAAAGTGACTATGTTACTAGCCCTGGCCTCTGCCAGGAGAGTATCTGAATTGGCGGCTTTATCTTATAAAAGTCCTTATCTAATCTTCCATTCGGATAGGGCAGAACTGCGGACTCGTCCGCATTTTCTCCCTAAAGTGGTATCAGCATTTCATCTGAACCAACCTATTGTGGTGCCTGCGGCCACTAGCGACTTGGAGGACTCCAAGTTGTTGGACGTTGTCAGAGCCTTAAAAATATACATTGCAAGGACGGCTGGAGTCAGAAAATCTGACTCGCTGTTTATATTGTATGCACCCAACAAGTTGGGCGCACCTGCTTCTAAGCAGTCGATTGCTCGTTGGATTTGTAACACAATTCAACTTGCACATTCTGTGGCAGGCCTGCCACAGCCTAAAACTGTAAAAGCCCACTCCACAAGGAAGGTGGGCTCATCTTGGGCGGCTGCCCGAGGGGTCTCGGCATTACAACTCTGCCGAGCAGCTACGTGGTCGGGGGAGAACACGTTTGTAAAATTTTACAAATTTGATACCCTGGCAAAGGAGGACCTGGAGTTCTCTCATTCGGTGCTGCAGAGTCATCCGCACTCTCCCGCCCGTTTGGGAGCTTTGGTATAATCCCCATGGTCCTTTCAGGAACCCCAGCATCCACTTAGGACGATAGAGAAAATAAGAATTTACTTACCGATAATTCTATTTCTCGGAGTCCGTAGTGGATGCTGGGCGCCCATCCCAAGTGCGGATTATCTGCAATACTTGTACATAGTTATTGTTAACTAATTCGGGTTATTGTTAAGGAGCCATCTTTAAGAGGCCCTTTCTGTTGTCATACTGTTAACTGGGTTTAGATCACAAGTTGTACGGTGTGATTGGTGTGGCTGGTATGAGTCTTACCCGGGATTCAAAATGCCTCCCTTATTGTGTATGCTCGTCCGGGCACAGTACCTAACTGGAGTCTGGAGGAGGGTCATAGGGGGAGGAGCCAGTGCACACCACCTGACCTAGTAAAGCTTTACTTTTTTGTGCCCTGTCTCCTGCGGAGCCGCTATTCCCCATGGTCCTTTCAGGAACCCCAGCATCCACTACGGACTCCGAGAAATAGAATTATCGGTAAGTAAATTCTTATTTTATGTGTGTATGTATATGTATGTATGTGTGTGTGTATGTATATATGTGTGTATATATGTGTGTGTGTGTATATGTACATATATATATATATATATATATATATATATATATATACATACGTGTGTGTGTGTATGTATATATATATAATATATATATATATACACACACATACATATATATATATATATATATATATATACACACACATACATACGTGTATATATAATGTCTGTATGTGGGATGTAGTCTTAGCATTTATATATGTTATGTTCTGAATACCCAATTGGTATAGCAGAGATACTTGTGTACTCAAAATGCAAAGGATTAGAATTCCTCAGTAATTAGGTCATATCACAGCCAAGCACTTCTTTTATCTTTCACTGTCCATCATTACTTTTTGTTATTAAAATGCAATTCAGTTGAAAACAAATTGCATTTTTTTCTTTTCTTTTTCTCAAGAGCCACAATGAACTTTCACAATGTTAGTTTGCATACCTTTTGAAAAAGCTTAATGTATGTTATACCAATCGGATGTCCTGATGTAGGCAGGGCCATCCTAATTTGGGGGTCTCTGTCCCTCCATCTTGATAGTATACTACAGTCAGATTATGAACAGGAACATAGACATATCCTCAAACTGCGGCATTCAATGCAAATAGGAAGAGACAGACAACATTGCCTATATCAATGGTTCAGTGTTGTTGCAACATAGTCAGGGTGTGTATGTATATATAGGTAGTTGTGTGTGTGTGTGTGTGTGTGTGTGTATGTGTATATATTATATATTCTGCGTCACATACAAAGTTACTTCGGTGAAAGCAACTTTATGTACAAGATTCTCTTGTAAGCAGAATTTGGGAAATTCTCCGGTTTTACATTTGTTTCCATTATTTTAGGTCAGGTTATTTGAAATGTGATGAAGTATGCCTTGCATATATAGAATTTTCACTATAATGTGTACGCTGAACACTGTGTTTGCCTTTTAAGTCTAACATTTTACAGGGTGAAAATAAAACACATGATGTATGTCTGGGCTTACTTGTCTGCTTTTAATGTCAGCTCTCCGTTAGCGATCATGACGACAGCTCCAGCTCCGATCTCATAGGAGAATTCGAGTGCATCACATCCAAGCTGCTGGGAGCTCAGGAGCAAGCGGTGAGCACTATAAGCTTTTCTCACTGCGTGCCTCTCTTCCTCTAGGTACACTGTACTGATTATGATAGCGATGGCTCTCATGACTTGATAGGCATATTTGAGACTAACTTGTCTCAGCTGCAGAAAGCAGGAGGAGGTTCTCCGGTGAGCTCTTTAATGTTTTTACTCATGGTTGCCTAATAATTATACATTTTGCCTATGTCCTTACTAAAAGGAGGGCACTCGATAAATTAACACTCTGAGGGTCAATCCAGTTAGGTGCGAGTTTACAAAAGTGAGTTTGTTTCATGAAACTCGCATATATTGTACAAATGCGCGCACCCGAGAAAGGAGAGATCCAATAAGAATTGCCAGTTTGTGGTAGTTGCTGCAAGGTTTCTTAACTATTCTACAAAATGAGACCTGGGAGAAGTGCATGAAAAAGTGGAGATACTATCCTGGACCCCAAGAAGTAACGACTGAGATACTGTAGCAGGACCATATAGAAGGATTTTAGTATATATAAGGAAGGTACTGGGGTTTTTTAAAAACTGGCAGATAGGTTAATGAGGCAGATGTATTAACCTGGAGAAGGCATAAGGAAGTAATAAATAATATGTGCAAAGTGATAAAGGCACCAGCCAATCAGCTCCAATATGTAAATTAACAGTTAGGATCTGATTGGCTGCTGCCTTTATCACCTTGCACATATCACTGGTTTATCACTTCCTTATGCCTTCTCCAGGTTAATACATCTGCCCCATTGTTTAAAATATATGTACATGGCTGAGATATGATAGCAAGTGTTTTTCATCAAATTAAAATCTTTCCAGCATTTAGTGGTACAGAAGTATGACTACATAGTGATTTTTCAGCGTTATTATACAAGTGCTGTAAAAAGTTGGAATAAACACTTTTCCCTCTCATCTGCAAGTTCAAAAAACCCATCTCCCAACAATACAGCACCTCCATGTATTTGTCCCACATCATTTAACCCATTTATTGAGCTTTTTAGAGAAATTCATCTAAAAACTGACGTGTTTATTGGCTAACTTATGCTGTTTAAACTCAAAAAAATGTATGATTATTCATTGGGAGTGTAGCAGAGGTTCTGCTCTGTGTACTATCATTTGTACCTTAAAATAAAGATTGCCCCTACCCTTTCACCTGCTCGAGGGGTCACGACCAAAAAGGCAAATTACCTCTAGAAAGTCAATGTGAGTTTGGAATTGGATTGCAAATATAATTTGCAGTGCAAGTTCACCGTGGGAATGGCTCACAGGACCCAACTTGCACCTAAATGGATTGACCAATAAATCTGTTCTTGATGATTCTTCAAATATGCATGCGTAATTCTACTCCTGTTAACTCTATGGATGATGGTTATGGATCTGCACAAAGCTTAGCCCACCCAATGAGATTCTTGGTGTGCCTTGGCCAAATGACACTGCTTGATTATTATATTGAGCTCTGAAAATCCTTCTTTTTTTTTTTTTTTTTTTTTTTTGTATAGGTTGAATTTGATTGCATTAATCCCCAGAAGAAGCAAAAGAAAAAGAGTTACAAGAACTCTGGTGTCGTTCGTATCAAGTCATGTAAAGTAAGGACGTCTTTCCATTCCTGTGTAAATGCTATACCTTATATGACATGGATGGATGTATGTAATATGCCTATATAACGTGTCCGGTTTGGTGCAGTTCAGACATAATAAAATCTTTACATTTTAAGTGTAGCTTAATTAGCTATTGCCACATGAAACCAGGCATCACTCTCATCAAAACAGATATTCATAGGAATGCTGAATATCTGTTCCCTAGAAGCCAGGGAATATCTGTTGCTTGATACAATACAGTTTGTTACGGGTACATTTTAGTTGCTCACACAGAGCATTCTGTTTGCATTTAGGTTTTTTTTTTTTTTGTTAAAGTGTATTTTGGACTCTTAAGTATACATAGGGGGATATCAAATTACCCACGGTAATTACCGCCTTAGGCAGGTGAAATAAAATCCCAGAGAAGCGCTGGCTTTAGGGTCCTCTATGGAAAAAACACACAGGTTTCACTGAACCTATGTGTTTTCGCAAAAAACTAAACTAAAAAATTTTTTTTTTCATTTTTTTATTTATTTGGTACTTTAGTACCATGGGGTATAGATCGGGTCCACTGGAGCCTGGCACTTTAAAGACCTTTAGTGTATGTGTGTGCTGGCTCCTCCCCTCTATGCCTCTCCTACCAGACTCGGTTTAGAAAAATGTGCCCAAGGAGCTGGGTGTATTTCTCTGGAGCTCCAGAGAGTTCCCTTTATTTTTTATTTTAGTTATTTATTTTCAGGTAGTACTGGTTAGCAACCAGTACTACCTGCTTCGTACCAACCTCCTGAGGGTTAATGATTCGTAATCCCAGCTGACAGGACATTGAGCTCCTGAGGTGATGTTTCACACACCAGTACTGTGTGTGCCCACACCAGCAGCTAGCCACCACCCTCTAACAGATGTCGAAGATCGTCAAGTGCGGTGAGTGTTAACACCGGGGTCCCGGTTACCCGGGTCCCCGGTGCAGTTTGGCGGCAATGTCACGGGCCACGAGCTGCAGTGCCCGCCGCGGACTACACTGGATCAGGGCTCACTGTCTATTAGGCTTTGTGTATACTGTTTTATGTTGAAAAGCCAATATAAAACTTGAAGGGAACCACGCACCATTACAATCGGCGGGGCTTCCCGGAGAGCGGGAACAAAGGCGGGAAGGCGCCATTTCCTGCTGCTGCGGATCATCAAGGATGCATGCACGCTGCTCCTCCACAGACCCACGCTGTTACAGACTCTGTACTGGTACCAGGGGGGTCATGGGGGGGGGGGGGGGGGGAGCACACCAGCAGTATCACAGCTGCACGTTTATAAGGTTATTCACATAAGTTCACACATTGCGCTGCTGAGTTTTGTGGGCTGGTCTCCGTTTCTCTGTCACTCCAGGGGCTCTCTAGGGTCTGTGTGGAGGTGTTTGCAGTGAGCTGCACTGTATTACAGTTGTGTAAAGAGGTCTTTGACATGGTTGTGTGCTGCTTGTAACTACCCCTTCTACAGCAGGGTTTCTCATGTGGGAACAGTGTTCCTTATCTCCACAGGGACACACTTCACAGGCACCTGACTAGCTGGATACTTTTAAAAGCATGATTCAGAATGTAAATTCAGAATTAGCTGCAACTAAAAAGAGACAGGTGTTAAAACAATCGATTGATTGTATGGCAAAGGCAGCAGATACCAGAAAGGCTTCTCAACCCCTCGGTTGGTTTCACAGAAACGTTCACTGCCACAGGTGCTCCAGTCTGATTCTAATCAGCCTGATGTGGATGATGATGATATGGATGAGGACAGCTCTCTGTCCCCTGGGGTGGAGGCCCTCATTTTTGTTGTAAGAGGGTCTTCACATACCGGATCAGGAAGCAGAACCAGATGAAGAGTTGTACTTTAATGTTAGACCCAAGACCTCAGTCACTTTTCCTGTGTCTAAGGGATTTAAACTCCCTGGCTAGGGAGGAATGGGTAAACACTGACAGGAAATGTAAAATTCCTCAGAGGTTTTATCTACTATTCCCCTCCCAGCTGAGGACAGGAAGGTATGGGAAAACCCACTGTCAGTCGATACATCGGTGTCCAGACTGTCTAAGAAATTGGTACTGCCGGTGTTAGGGACTATATCCCTTAAAGACCCTGCTGACTGAAAATTGAGACCACTTTCAAGGCAATATATACTGCAGCAGGCGTAGCACAGCGCCTCACAATAGTTTGTGGGTGGATTTCCAGGGCAGTAGTCAAGTGGTCTGATAATATTATTAATGGATTAGACTCTCTGCCCCAAGATGAGGTCATTACTCTGCTGCAACACATACAGGATGCTGCAGATTTTATGAGCAAGGCTATTAAGGAATTGTGTAAGATATATGGCCGCACTACTGCTATGGCTGTTTCGACACTCAGACCTCTGTGGATACGTCAATGGTCAGTGGACGCTGATTCCAAAAAGGGTGTAGAAAATCTTCCCTTTACAGGTGATGCCTTGTTTGGGGACGAATTAAATAAATGCATCTCCCAGGCCATGGCAGGTAAGTCTACCTATCTGCCGTCGGCTGCGCCACCTGCTAGACTTTTTTACACAGGACCCTCCTTGCAGTCCTTTCGTGTGACAAGGTTCAGAGGCAGAGGCTTTTAAGCAATAAATTGCTCGTTGGCTCAGGTTGACCATTCAACAGGCCTATACTTCGGCGGCTCTGCCTTTGCCGACGTCTATTTAGGCCCACTCGATGAGGTCTGTGGGCTCTTCCTGGGCAGCTGGTAGCTTTGGAACTTCCCCATGGTACTAAAGTACAGATCCCCAGTATCCACTAGGACATTGTCTGTAATGGATACTAGGCGCTCGCCTCAGTGCTTCAATTCCTGCTTACCTGTGTAAGTGTTTGGTTGGCCCGCCATTGCGGTCCCATTATGTTGTTGGGATAGCTGTACTATCCTGGTTAGGTTGGTGTTGCTATCCACTGTTCTGTGTAGTAAAGAGAGGAAAGAAAACTTATTTTTTTTTTTTTTATGGGGCACTCTTGTAATAATGGCTGTAATACTACAATGGTAGTAAATATATAGATTATTATTTCTAAGTTTAATTTAACAATAGAGGATTGACATCTAATTTTGCATAAATAAGAGCGAAAAAGGTCAGAAGGAAGTGGGGAAAATTGGTGACATGTACCAGGTTTCTGCTGCAGGAGCATTGAATCTTCAGTGAGAGAACCACATTGTAGTATTGCAGCCATTTACCATGGCTTGGGACTGAAAATTGCCATTATAATTTATTTTTTTCTGTTGCACAAGATGGGCATGGAATGAGTGTATATTTGGCAACGTTGTTTCCAATGTTAGGCTGTGAATGTGATCTTTGAAAAGTTACTTCTTCAAGCATTGCTACTATGTGTTTATATAGATTACCTTATCTCCACAACCAATTATTTTGCTCCAGATATCCATTGTTGTGGTAAACGCCCTCCTTTCAGTTATGGTTGTGTTAGCTTAGTGACTCACTGCTGTTGTACCTGTTTTCTTCTCTTGTGGTATGTCCGTCTCCTCAGGCACAGTTTCCTAGATTGAGTCTGGTAGGAGGGGCATAGAGGGGAGGAGCCAGCACACACACTAAAGGTTTTTAAAGTGCCAGGCTCTAGTGGACCCGATCTGTTCCCCATGGTACTAAAGTACAGATCCCCAGTATGCACTATGGAATACGAGAAAAGGAATTACCGGTAGGTATTAAATTCCTATTTTTGCTGGAGATTTAATTGGATACCCTGTACAAAAATATTGGTGAAGCGAGTAATAGGATACCATAGTGCGAACACAAAGAAATCTATGAATGCACCCATGTAGTTGCCTACTGAAATCTGTTTATTTGCTGTTCTAGATAGACGTGGAGTATTCATTCCTGGACTACGTCATGGGGGGCTGCCAGATCAACTTCACTGTAAGTGACCATATAGTCAGAGAGCTGTTATGAATATTAAACACTGTTGTTGCACAGGCGATAATGGATATGCAAATAACAGAAATTTAGACTAGACCGTTATCACTAGGACGACTTGTGAATTAGGAAAGCTGTATAATCAGTGGACATTAAGTATATAATTACCTCACAGCTCCTTTTCAGTGAAATTTGTTTTTTCTAGAAGGGTCAGATTATCCCCTACATTTATATTCATCAACTGAACACTTATCCGTTTGTTAATAGTTCAATGAATGCCATTCTTCAACCAAAAAAATTATATTAAGTGCGTAGCCAGTTCTATCCCTTTGCATTTTGCAAGGTGCACATCATAGATTGTGTTTTCCAAATAACAGTACATCTATGCAGCAAGTCCCAACAACATAAGTGGTTTAGTTAGCATATTAAAATATGAAGTACAGTATTTGCTGGCGTATAAGACTACTTTTTTGCCCTGAAAAACATGCCTCCAAGTGGGGGGTCGTCTTATACGCCGGGTGCACTTCAGTTGGGATAGACATAGCTGCCATAGTTGCCTTCCAATACTCGCCCGGTGCCCATAGTGGCCTCCCGATGCCCGCCCACCTCATTCTACTCACCATCCAGTATCGCGCGATATCCAGTGCGGCCGCGGCGGGTCACTAGTGCCAATTACAGGGAGATGCAGGGACTGGCCGGAGGCGCTGCAGTCGCGTTGTGGCCGTACAATGGTGACAATGACAGGTACTGTAATGGCACTAATACTAATACTAATGGCACTCATGTGAAACCGGTAACACTAAATGCACACAGGAGTATACTTTTATACATTTTACAACTTTCTCCTCGCCCCCTCCCCCCTTCTTATGCATACCTTGATAAATACTCCCTATCCAAATCTCTTATCAGGTCATAATATACAGTATGTCACAAATCTGATGTTCTTTTACGTTTTATTTGGTGTGTGGAAGGGGGTAGTCTTATACGGCGAGTATATAACAAACTCTATATTTTGAGTGGAAATGTTGGGGGTCGTCTTATACGCCCAGTCTTATACGCCGGCAAATACGGTACATATTTCACAGCTTCCATTTAGTTTGACCTTGCACAATATTCTTTATAACTAATAATTATGTACAAATGTCTAATAATTTCAGGTGGGCATAGATTTCACTGGCTCCAATGGAGATCCAAAGTCGCCAGACTCCCTACACTACATCAGCCCAACTGGTGTTAATGAGTACCTGACTGCTATCTGGTGTGTGGGCAACGTGGTGCAAGACTATGACACGTAAGACTACCATATTGCAGATGGCCCACTTTCCTACATAAGGACCATAGTTTCTGAATAAGTTAAAAATGTTCAGAGTTATATCAATGAAGCAAGAAATAAAATGGTCTCAGTAGTCACTAACATAACAGAGATGTACTGATCGGTCTTATGTGAATTAAACATGTATAATTTACACAAATTGTTTAACCTTTTTTCTATTCCTATGAGTTAGACCATAAGTTCTCAAACTCTGTCCTCAGGACCCCAAACACTCAGTGTTTTCCAGGTTACCCAGCAGGTGCACAGGTGTATTTATTACTCACTGACACAGAGCCGCAGGCGGAGCTAATTATTTCACTTGTGATTCCGTGAAGAGACCTAGTAAACATGCACTGTGTGGGGTCATGAGCACCGAGGTTGAGAACCTTTGAGCTAGGCCTGCAATATTCTAACTGGAGCTGTACAGAGATTAGCAAAAGTCAAATTTTATTCTTTCTCTATGATGTTAGTGATCTATCATGCAGAGAAATGTTTTTCCTGCAGCAATATGTAACTCATATGTTCTATGTTTTTAAGCCACATATACATTATGCACTTCAGCTAAAGTGTGAAGTTGCAATGTGTACCAGCTTGGACCCACCAGTAAAAAGCTAGAATAAATTAGTAGTGGCCTTTCTCCTCTGAGAGAAACCTGTTACAAAACGTATGATGCAATTTGTTCTTGGTTAGAAAACTGACTTTGATTACGTAGAAAGTAATTGGTTAACAAAGCCCCACAAATAATAGCACTTACATGGATTACCAGCAGAGTCAATAGGACAGTGACTGATCATGTTTGCAAGGATACCATATGTGTGCGTTCTACTTTTGTTTACTGTATAATGGGTTGGGTTTCAGGCATTTATTATTGTATGGAACAGCCCTTTTTACCACGAATATGATTTTACCACATTGTCCCGGAACTGGCATTCCTCTACATTAAACTACTGCTCTAAGTTCTCCATGTTTATTGGAGGAAACTTTAGTTCAGAAGCAACATTAATTAACCTTTTCCTCTGATCTGTAACGGTGGGTTTGTCCAGGACTGTGAAATCAACATCCAGCACAGTACACTCAGGATGATTATGTAACTTTCCCTCTTCACAGAGACAAACAGTTCCCAGCATTTGGCTTTGGTGCTCAAGTCCCTCCAAACTGGCAGGTAAGGTGATTGCTATATTTGGAGACTTACGGTCATTTTCACTTTGCTGCTTATAGCACTTAACACGTTTTTCTTGCATCCGTATCATACTGGAAACCCATGCAATGACTACTGCATCTTTTATCTTAGTGATCCATTACAAATCATGCACCTGTCACACTGCACATTCATTGCTCTGTTAACTTGTAGCCGCTAAGAGGGCAGTATTGTTGAGTGACCACATGGCCTCCGCTTCTCCAGCAGTGTCTGTTTATACCACGTGTGTGACGATGATGATGTGCAATTTGCACAGATATGCAACACTTAGTATACAGATTCAGTCACTCATTGATATACTAAGTGCATCAATGCATTGGCCACAGCTTTTTATTATGCCATGTTAAGCACTGCTTCATATACAGAGTCAGACATAGTGAGCTACTCCTTGAAGCAGTTTTGTAACACCGCATTGCGGAAAAAACACAACACCTCTGGGTGCACTCACTCATGCTGCGTGATATTTGAGCACATTTCTATGTAAATAGAAACGCAGTCAATAATATTGTAATATACTTTCATAGCAGCAACAGTAAATCCACAACATAATAAAATGTGCACTATTGAACTACAAGCTGGACCACCTTTGCGGTCATTTTTTCTGAACTGCTCTAGAAATGGACTGTTCATATGTGACTGCTTGCTATGTTCCACAGCACATTGGTAGACTTGGAATATCTTAACAGCGTTAATTTAACTCTAATTGATTTTCCGGGGGCTATCCTATTACCCCAGATGCCAGCATTTATCGGGGTTTATGCATGCATAATCCCTGATAGGCAGCCCTTCAGAGCCACGACAACACATGGGTCCGGGATTTTTTTCGACTGGAAAAAAATGGCTTTAATAGAATAGCCGATACTCCCCATTGGACTAAAATCACACACAAAAATTAAGAGCTAGTAGGAATCCCCCATAAGATCCATTGCAAGCTTGTCTTGGTCTTCCAAGCTGATAGTTATTTCTTTCAAACTGAACCATTAATTTACAACCAGTTTTGTGTGTGTTTGTTTTTTTACCAATCCTCCTGATAGTTTTAGTTGTTTCACTAGTTTTTTAATTGTGGAAAAAAATAAACCTTTGTTTTAATTTCCAGGTGTCTCATGAGTTTGCATTAAACTTCAACCCCAGCAATCCCTATTGTCCAGGTAGGGTGTAAAAAGCATCATTCCAGACTGAAATCACTTCATTGTTACAGCTTTGTAAGCTTCACGGAAAACGAACATTATTTATTTTATTTCTCTAGAATCCATAAGGGATATTGGGGACAGGTTAGTACGATGGGTATAGACTGGTCCAAAGGAGCCAGTGCACTTTAAATTTCTTCAACTGGGTGTGCTGGCTCCTCCCCTCTGTCTCCTCCTACAGGTCAGTTTAGAAAAAAGTGCGCTCAGGAGAGGATGCACACTCTGCAAGCTCCAGAGTTTTTCTTTAATTTCTTTTAAAGTTTTATTTCTTTTGGTATGCTGTTTGAGCAACAGCACACCAGCACCGTGGGAGTTGGGGGGGCGCGCGGTCGATCACCGGCCTCTTGAGGTGCAGTGTCTCTAACCCGCTGAGGGGCTGTTTGTTCAGCGGGGCATGGCGCCTTGGCTGACGTTGCCGCAGCATGCTGCACACCCCTAACGCTGCCTGAAGGTGATCATCGGTGGTGAGTACTTGCCGGGGGGACCCCCGGTTCACTGTGCGGCTGAAGTGGGGGTGAGGCGTACGGGTCCCTCTTGGGAGGGACCCGCTGTAACCCCTGCGTGAGACTGGCTTAGAATACATTGTACCAAGCAATTTATGTGAGGCTGCAAACATAGGGAGACATGGCCAGTATAAATATAAAACAGTAGCTCCGGCGTCATGGCGGGGGGCGGAGCTACATGACAGCGGGCTCAGCAGCTTTTTGACGCGTTCCTCTGCATAGCATCAGCAGCAGCCTCAACAGCTCCTCCATAACAGTCCCTGGATCACTGGTACAGAGTGTAGATGGGGAGAGCTGCTATAGTGTGCACAAGTAACATGCCCCTGAAGGCTTTTTCATAATACAGTCTCGCTGCTGTTTACATATATAAAATGCTGACAGCCTCACTAGGCTGTGCAGCGTTGGGTGCGCTGGTGTCCTCTCTCCTGTGTCTCCTCTCACATACAATAGGACAGGCTTGTATTGTATTTCAGGCTGTGTTGTATGTGTATTGTACCTGTTTTCTTATTCAATATGGTAAAACAGAAGTTATGCAGTGTTTGTAATGCTAGATTATCCCCTAGTTCATCTGGCTCAATATCAGCAGTGAAGTCAGTCGTCTCAGAATGCTGATAACAATGTGGGGGAGAGTCCAGAGCCCTCCTGGTTGGGGGGCTATCAAAATTATGTCGTCTGACATGTCTTCTCAGCTCACTGCAAATGCAAATAAAACTCAGGAACTGCAACAAGCAGTGGCACAACATCCCCCCCCCCCCCCCCCCCCCCCCGTCTGCTACAGGTGCATAACAAATGTGCTCTACCTGCACTTGTATCGGATACTGATGATATACAGGATGATGTGGACCCCATAAGTGTGGATTCCACCCCTACCCTCGGTATTGGCTATTCGGGATGTGTTAAAGCTCTCCCTGGAGGATGCTAATACTCTGCAGTCATTTTTCCTCCCACAAGGTAAACTGACAGTCACATTTCCTGATTCCAAGGAATTGGATGACTTATTTCAAATAGCCTGGAAAAATCCAGATAAAAAATATCAGGTGTCCAAACAATTTCTGCATACATTCCCTTTTGCCCCTGAAGGCAGAAAATTCTGGGAAGAATCTCCAGCAGTGGATGTCTGTCTTTCTAAAAAGGCGGTACTTCCTTCTCCGGGCTCCTTTACGGTAAAGGACCCGGCAAATAGGAAAATTGAGATCACTCTAAAATCTGTCTACACTGCTGCAGGTGTAGCTCAAAGATCGGTCATTGCTAGTTGCTGGATGACGCATGCAATTCATTCCTGGGCTTCTCAAATTCAGGAAGGTCTTTCGGGTGATATGACCTTAGTTACTACTTTTCTAAAACACATTCAGGACACGGCAAGGGTTCTCTGACTACCTTAAAGAGATTGGTAATATTAATGCTAGGACCTCTGCTGGGTGTGGTTCATCAAATCAACAGTGTCTAGGTCGACAATGTTTAGGTCGACCACTATAGGTCGACAGTCACTAGGTCGACATGGATGGAAGGTCGACAGGGTTTCTAGGTCGACATGTGCTAGGTCGACATGAGGATTTTTTTATTTTTGGTGTCGTTTTCTTCGTAGAGTGACCGGGATCCCAAATTAGTGCACCGTGTCCCCTCGCATGGCTCGCTTTGCTCGCCATGCTTCGGGCATGGTGCCTTCGCTTTGCTCTGCACACTTTACCGTTCCAATCGTAGTCCACGTGGATCGTTAAGTATGAAAAAATTCAAAAAAAGAAAAAAAAAAGTGAAAAACTCATGTCGACCTTTAGACCTGTCGACCTAGCACATGTCGACCTAGAAACCCTGTCGACCTTCCATCCATGTCGACCTAGTGACTGTCGACCTATAGTGGTCGACCTAAACATTGTCGACCTTCAGACCGGATCCCCCTCTGCTATGGCTGTGTCTGCATGCAGAGCCATATGGTTGCGTCAGTAGATTGCTGACACTGACTCCAAACGTAATGTGGAATCTCTTCCCATTACAGATGAATGGCTCTTTGGTGGTGAATTTGACGCATGGATCTCCAAGGATACTGCTGGGAAATCCACGTTTCTCCCTTCAGGAGCTCTGACTGCTAGACGTACTTACCTGGGACTGTCTACTCAGTCCTTTCGGTCCTCTATATTTCGACCTAGAGCCAGGGGGGCCTCCAATGCAGCTAGAGGCACCAGAGGTAAGCCTAAGAAACCAGCTGTTGCCAGATCTCAGGATCAGAACACCAGTTCTGCTTCCGCAAAAACTTCAGCATGACTGTGCCCGCCCACCCACCCCGAGGGGATCTTGTGGTGGGAGCTCGGTTACGTCACTACAGCTGGGACAGTTCCTGCCAAGATGCTTGGGTAAGGGACCTTATCTCTCAGGGTTACAAGCTGGAGTTAGACAGTGCTCCTCCCCAACGATTTTTCAAATCAAGCTTACCAGCTTTGGAAAATATGCAAGGTTCACTGCTACTGGCCATCAACAGGTTGGTCCAGTCCCAGGTCATTGTTCTAGTACCCCTACACCAACGAGGACAAGGTTACTACTCCAGTCTGTTCGTAGTACCAAAACCAGACGGGTCTGTGAGACGCATTCTAAATCTGATGTCCTTGAATCCTTACCTGAAAGTTTTCAAATTCAAGATGGAATCTTGGAGAGCGGTGATCGCAGGCCTGGAACAACAGGAATTCCTAGTGTCCCTGGATATCAAGGACGCTTACCTCCATATCCCAGTTTGGCCGCCTCATCAGGCCTATATGTGGTTCGCCCTACTGAATAATCACTACCAGTTTCAGGCGTTACCCTTCGGCCGGTCTACAGCTCCGAGGATGTTCGCAAAGATCATGGCGGAAATTATGTTTCAGCTCATGGTCCAGGGGTCAACGTAATTCCATACCTGGACAATCTCCTGATAAAAGAGTTCAAAGGAGCTTTTATTGATCCATAGAGATTGCATTATCCAACTTCTGTCTCACCACGGGTGGGTCCTCAACATGCAGAACTCCCATCTGGAACCGTCTCAGCGGCTCCTGTTTCTGGGGATGCTACTGGATACTGTAGCACAGAAAGTGTTCCTCTCAGAGGAAAAAGTGAGAATTCTTCAAGAAATGGTTTGCATGGTGCTCCGACCTGCTCGAGTCTCCATTCATCTTTGCATAAAATTGTTGGGAAAGATGGTGGCGTCGTACGAAGCGATTCAGTTTGGAAGGTTTCATGCCAGACCGTTCCAATTGGACATTCCATTAAACAAGTGGTCCGGCTGATGATGGTAGAAGATAAGTTTCTCACATGGTAAACTGTGATGTTACTGGCCCTGGCTTCTGCTAGGCATGTCTCACAATTGGGGGCCTTGTCGTGCAAAAGTCTGTACTTGGTCTTTTACGAGAACGGAGCGGCGCTCAGGACTATCCAGCAGTTCCTGCCGAAGGTGGTCTCCGTGTTTCACTTGAATCAACCTATTGTGATTCCGTCCAGTTCTGACACCTGTGCTCCTCCAGAGGTATTGGATGAAGTGCGAGCTTTGGAAGTCTGTCAAGAGGACAGCTTGGATCAGAAAGACTGATTCCTTGTTCGTAAGAGGTGCGGAAAAAGGGTTGCCCTGCTTCAAAGCAGTCCATTGCTTGTTAGATTAGGTTTACTATCCAACAGGCCTATGTGTCGGCAGCCTTACCTGTTCCACAGTCTCTGAAGGCCCACTCTACCAGATCGGTGGGCTCTTCCTGGGCGGCTGCCCATGGAGTGTCTGCCCTACAACTGTGCTGAGCTGCTACCTGGTCGGGGAAGAACACCTTTGTGAAGTTCTACAAGTTTGATACCCTGGCCAAAGAGGATACCCAGTTTGGGCAGGCGGTACTGCAGATGTGTCCGCACGTTCTGGAAGCTTTGGGACATCCCCATCGTACTAATCTGTCTCCAGTATCCCTTATGGATGCTAGAGAAAATAGGATTTTAAATGCCTACCGGTAAATCCTTTTCTCGTAGTCCATAAGGAATATTGGTGACTTTCTGCAGGTTCTTTGTTCTGTGTGTCCTGTTATGCTGTTGCCAGGCATTGCTGGCTAAGTTATACAGAGGGGTGCACGGTTATCCTGGCTAGTTTGCTGCGCATAGGCACAACATGGTTTATTAACATAAGCCCTTCATCTATTGTTCTCAGCTGCAATACAATACAGCAGGGGATTAAAGGCCCATATAGACGGGCCGATGCAGGAAGAGATGTGTGCTGAGCGAACCTCTCAGCACACATCTCTCCCGCCGCTCAGCACAGCGCGATCTGTGCTGAGCGTGCCGGGGTAGACGGGGGACCGCTCATTTCACCCAGCGGGGCCGCGCATCGCTATCGCTGAGGGGGCTACACACGGAGCGATCATGCTGATATTCTAAGCAATCTAGTCAGGTTGCTTAGAATATCGCTCCGTGAGTACCCCCCCTTTTAGTCATTACAGCAGGGGATTAAGTCCGACTGCCCAGTTTCAGTTAATCCTATTAAAGGTCAAGATAAACATGGACCCATCTGTATCTTGGTGTGCTGGTGTGTAAATCTCACCACACCTTTTATGTTCCTTCTCTCAAGTATGTAATTCTCCTTCGGGCACTGTTTTACCTATAACTGCCTATGGTAGGGGGCATAGAGGGGAGGAGCCAGCACACCCAGTTGAAGAAATTTAAAATGCACTGGCTCCTTTGGACCCGTCTATACCCATGGTACTAATCTGTCCCCAATATCCCTTATGGACTACGAGAAAAGGATTTACCGGTAGGTATTTAAAATCCTATTTATTTTTTTCATAATCCTAATTGTGCACTTCCTGCAGAATGCAAACCATGCCCACTTTGCCTTTGGGGCTGGGTGGTGTTTCTTTCCTAAAATTCTAAAAGGCAGTCTGATCAATAATCTCCATTATCAGTAGCAATTATAGCTATAAATATAAATGCTGTGGGGGGTTTAGAAGTAGGGAATAGGAGTCGCACGTTTTCAAATATGTCATGGTTGCACATAGTCTGCTTTCATGGGCTTGAACTGTGGTTTCAAAGCTTTGGATCTCGTGATAGGATATTAGAAATACTGTAACTGTGGTCAGTATACTAATTGTATAACTGTGATACACCTGTTAGTATCCTAATCTATAGTAGATATTGCTTATAATCGAGAAAGTCCCTACTACTTACAGTTTGTATATATTGGCAAAAATGGTGCAGTATCCCTAGCTTTTGGTCTTGAACAATAGAGTGTTTTTCTAGATGATAAGGAAGTGCACACTGTAGTTAAGAATGCCTGCTGGCAATGACAGACTTTTACATGGCAATACCTTGTAACTCCAGGTGTACAAGGCATTGTGGATGCATACCGCCAAGCGCTGCCACAGGTCCGCCTTTATGGTCCAACAAACTTTTCTCCCATCATCAACCATATGACTAAGTTTGCAGCAGCTGCTGCACAGCAGAAATCCGCATCTGTGAGTATATTTTAATTATAGAACATGTGTGAAAAGCATTTATCATTTCAACATAACCTAAATACTTAATGACGGAAATTTCTTGTTTCTGTTCCAATCTTTTACAGGTGAAACTCAAAATTAGAATATCGTGCAAAAGTTAATTTATTTCACTAATTCAACTTAAAAGATGAAACTAATATATTATATAGACTCATTACATGCAAAGTGAGATATTTCAAGCCTTTATTTGTTATAATTTTAATAATTGCAGTTTAAGATAACCCCAAATCCAAAATCTCTGAAAATTAGAATATTACATAAAATCATTAAAAAAAAGGATTTTAAATACAGAAATGTCGGCCCTCTGAAATGTATAATCATGCATATGTACTCCGTACTTGGTTTTGGTCCCTTTTGTATGAATTACTGCCTCAATGTGGCGTGGCATGGATTCTATCAGCCTGTGGCACTGCTGCGGTGTTAAAGAAGACCAGGATGCTTCAGTAGCGGCCTTCAGCTCTTCTGCATTGTTCGGTCTCATGTCTCTCATCATTCTCTTGGCAATGCCCCATTGATTTTGTAAGGCAGGCATGTCCAAACTGCGGCCCTCCAGCTGTTGAGAAACTACACATCCCAGCATGCCCTGACACTGCTTTAGCATTCTCTGAAAGCTAAACTGTCAGGGCATCCTGGGATATGTAGTTTCACAACAGCTGGAGTGCCGCAGTTTGGACAAGCATGCTCTAAGGGGTTCAGGTCAGGCGACTTTGTTGGCAAATCCAGCACAG
This sequence comes from Pseudophryne corroboree, assembly GCF_028390025.1. Classification (NCBI taxonomy): domain Eukaryota; kingdom Metazoa; phylum Chordata; class Amphibia; order Anura; family Myobatrachidae; genus Pseudophryne; species Pseudophryne corroboree. The sequence goes on from NC_086446.1 coordinate 405,986,050, forward strand.
TAATCCCACGGTCAAATGAACCAGGTTTTGGTACTTTTGGCAGTGTGAGCAGGTGCCAAGTCCTCCTGGAAAATTAATTCTGCATCTCCATAAAGCTTGTATGCTGAAGGAAGCATGAAGTGCTCTAAAATGTCCTGGTAGACGGCTGCATTGACTCTGGACTGTATAAAGCACAGTGGACCGATACCAGCAGATGACATGGCTCCCCAAATCAACACAGACTGTTTTTTGTGTGCCTCTCCATTCTTCCTCCATACTCTGGGACCTTGGTTTCCAAATGAGATGCAAAATTTGCTCTCATCAGAAAAGAGGACTTTGGACTACTGAGCAACAGACCAGTTCTTTTTTTCTTGTCGGGAAAAGGCCAATCAAAAGTGTAGGGAAGCTTCATAAGTGAGGCTGGAGTTAGTGCATCAAGAGCCACCACACACAGACTGATCCTGGACATGGGCTTCAAATGTCGTATTCCTCTTGTCAAGCCGCTCCTGAACAACAAACAACGTCAGAAGTGTCTTACCTGGTCTAAAGAAAAAAAAGAATCTATGGGGCATTGCCAAGAGAAAGATGAGACATGAGACCGAGCAATGCAGAAAAGCTGAAGGCCGCTATTGTAGCATCATGGTCTTCCATAACACCTCGGCAGTGTCACAGGCGGATAGAATCCATGACACGCCGCATTGAGGCAGTAATTCATGCAAAAGGGGCCAAACCAAGTACTGAGTAAATATGCACGATTATACTTTTCAGAGGGCCGTCAGTTTTGTATTTAAAATCTTTTTTTATTTTTTTATTTTATGTAATATTCTAATTTTCTGAGATTTTGAATTTGGGGTTATCCTAAACTGTAAGCCACAATCATCAAAATTATAACAAATAAAGGCTTGAAATATCTCACTTTGCATGTAATGAGTCTATATAATATATTAGTTTCACCTTTTAAGTTCAATTACTGAAATAAATTAACTTTTGCACAATATTCTAATTTTCTGAGTTTTACCTGAATGTTAGTACTGTGAAGTTGTATTCACCATCTAATCCATCTAAAGTGATCATCGATCCTATATTTTTTTTTAAATAAAGCAAAGTGTGTTCTAGTGTTTTATTGAACATTCAACCCAAGCCAACACAAGTCCAGACGCTATGGAAAACTTTAAATCCTCCACGCATTGTATCACAGCATAGTTAAGATGATTCACAGTCCCAGGACTATCGTTGGCCAATCTGTGCCATAAGCACTGGGAAAGAAATCATAAATTAGATTGAAATTAGAGCAAATTCTTTTTTTTTTTTTTAAAGAAGTTGTGGGATTTATTTAATTTTGTCTTTTCTTTATCCTCAAACTTTATCTTCATTTTTTCAGCAATACTTTGTGCTTTTAATTATCACTGATGGAGAGATTACTGATCTGAATGACACCAGGAATGCCATTGTCCAAGCCTCAAAGCTTCCCATGTCCATCATCATTATTGGAGTGGGAAATGCAGATTTCAAGGCCATGGAATTTCTTGATGGAGATAATGGTGTTCTGAAGGCCTCCAGTGGGGAAGCTGCTGCCAGGGACATTGTCCAGTTTGTGCCATTCCGTCAATTTCAGAATGTGAGTTCATCTTTAGTTTTTATGATGTCTTCAAATGAGATGATGATTTTAAAATGGTAGGGTAAGCTACATAGAGAAGAGATGATAGATTTTATCAATGATTGAACTTGTCTATGAACTTTCCTTTAAGTAGATTTAGGGGTTCTTTAATTATAAACCATGATTCTGTTTATGCTTAGGAAATGTGTTGATTCCAGAGATGTTGTAGAGGTTAGATACACTATGATGTAATGATCTTTCAGGGTAGATCATCTTGAATGATGAGTCTACAAATTTCACTCTTTGAATTCCTTCAACTAAAACACTTATGGGCCCTACACACTTGCCGATGTGTATGAGCGATATGAATGATCTCATTCAGTAATGAACGATAAATCATTCATATAACTCTGTGTATGCAACAATGATGAACGATACGCATCCCCGCGATCGTTCATAGTTGGCTTTCCCTCGTTTAGCATAGCAAGCCAGTGTGGACGATGGTTGATAATCGGTAAAACAAACATCGTCCAAATCTGAAACATCGGCAAGTATGTAGGGCCCATTAGTGCGTTATCCAATTAGCTGCGATAATTTACCGCGGCTAATTGACTTTCCCGGGGCTTTCGCTGCTAAGTGTCCGATGCCCGCACTTATCAGGGATTTTGTTCCGCCTCCCTCAGGTAAATTAAACCAAAATCCCTGATAAGTGTGTTTTCAGCAATCGTGGCCGCGAAAATAGATAGGTCTGTGGCTTTTTGCGAATCATTTGTGTTTTCATGCAAAAAGGGTAATTTTTCTAGTGAAAAAAGTGCTATATTAGGATAGGGCAAAAATCACGAAAGCCTTTTTTTTTTTTTGCAAGAAAAATTACTGCTGCTAATAGGGTACCACTTATTATCAATTCACTATGTACTTCATTATTTTCTGTACTATATTATGCTATGTATCTGTTAAGCGCCTTGAGTCCTATTGGATAAATAGCTCAATATAAATAAAATTATTATTATCAAAAGGTAACTTTTGTTTTATATTCATGCTATGTGTGTTTCTGAGTTATGGAGAAACACGATACAGGATTGGGATTCAGCTTGGTAAAACTCATTAGTTTGTCATTCTACTAATCTTAACCAGGTGGATGATTTAAAAATAATATACATTGAGGGGTTTTTTTAAATAAAGTACATGGAAAGAAATTATATCAACAAATACTTTTTAATAGAGTTAAGCTAGGCACACACTGTCAGATTTTTTTTTTTTTTCTCTTACGTCCTAGAGGATGCTGGGGGCTCCAAAAGGACCATGGGCTATAGACTGGATCCACAGGAGCTTGGGCACACTGAAAAGACTTTGACTGGGTGTGAACTGGTTCCTCCCTCTATGCCCCTCCTCCAGACCTCAGTTAGACTTTGTGCCCAGGAGTGACTGGACACTCACTAGGGGAGTTTTACTGAGTTTCTCTAGAAAAGACTTTTGTTAGGTTTTTTATTTTCAGGGAGACCTGCTGGCTACAGGCTCCCTGCAGCGTGGGAGTGAGGGAAGAGAAGCAGACCTACTTCTACTTAGTTAAGGGCTCTGCTTCTTAGGCTACTGGACACCATTAGCTCCAGAGGGTTCGATCACTTGGTGCGCCTAGCTGCTTGTTCCCTGAGCCGCGCCGTCACCCCCCTCACAGAAGAAAGAAGCCGGGTGAGTATGTGAAGATCAGAAGACTTCAGTAACGAGGTAGCAGCGCAGCAGTAGCGTTGCGCTCCATGCTCCCACACACATCACCAACGGCACTTGCGGATGCAGGGCGCTGGGGAGGGAGCACCCTGGGCAGCATGTTACTGGGTCTTTTGAGGGCTGGCAGAAGGCATTTTCGGTGCCCGGGCACCGTTTTCCGTACCCCCGCCAGCATTGCAAGTTTGAATTTTAGCGGGACTGAAGCGCGCCGGGAGGGGGTGGGGCTTAGCCGCACAGCTCACCAGCGCCATTTTCTCTTATCCACAGCCTCTTCATGAGACGCTGGCCCAGGACCTCCAAGCTCCATTCAAATAAAGGGGAGCAAATCGGGGGGGCACAGATATTCGGTGCATGTACATGTAATTAGCAGCAGCACTTTTCAACATATATCGTTTGGTGGGATATATGGGCGCTGGGGTGTGAGCTGGCATACTCCCTCTGTGTTTCTCTATCCGGGCTTCCTTGTGGGTCTGTCCCCTAGCTGAGACAGTGTGTGTGTGTTGGTGTGTCAGTACTCCGTGTCGGCATGTCTAAAGCTGAGTGTTACTCCCCAGAGGAGGTGGCTGGGGGCACAGATACGGGTCTGGAGATGGCTCTGTCGGCACAGCGACACCTGATTTGCTTACGATGTTAAGTGCACTTAATACAAATGTGGCCTCATTGTCTAAGAGATTGGATAAATCGGAATCTCAGACACAAGTGTGGAGAAAATCCATGGAGGATGCTTTTGTCTCAGGTGCAGGCCCCGTCAGGGTCGCAAAAGCGTTCGTTTACCCAGATGGTAGATACAGATACCGACACGGATTCTGATTCCGATGTCGACTTCACTGAGGCTACCTTGCACCCAAGGCTAGTTAAGAGTATTCAGTACATGATTGTGGCTATTAAAGATGTTTTGCGTATCTGAGGAACCTGCGGTGCAGGAAACAAGGATTTGTTTATTTCAAGGGAAAAAACCTGAGGTGAAGTTTCCCCCCTCTCATGAAATGAATACTCTTTGTGAAAAGGCTTGGGAGTCGCCGGACAAGAGGTGGCAGATTCCCAAAAGAATTTTCATGGAGTATCCTTTCCCCTCTGACAGGGACAAATAGGAGTCGTCTCCGAATGTCGACAAGGCTCTATCCCGGTTGTCTAAGAAGGTGGCACTTCCGTCTCCTGACACGGCAGCTCTTAAGGATCCAGTGGATCGCAAGCTGGAGACGTCTTTGAAGGCCATTTTCGCTAATACAGGTGCATTGCTCAGACCTGCGGTGGCGTCTGTATGGGTGAGTAGTGCTATTGCTAAATGGGCTGAGAATTTAGCTTCTGATATGGATACCCTTGATAAAGATAATGTTCTTTTGACTCTTGGTTATATCAAGGACGCTGCAGATTACCTGAAGGATGCGGCGAGTGATCTTGGGATCAAGAGCCAATGCATGGCGATCTCGGCCAGGAGGGCGCTGTTGATCCATCAATGGAATGCTGATGCCGACTCCAAGAAAGCTATGTAAGCTCTCCCTTTCAAAGGTAGTGTCTTATTTGGTGAAGGCTTGGCTGACCTGGTGTCTACCGCGACTGCGGGTAAGTCATCTTTTCTTCCTTATGTTCCTAAACAGCAGAAAAAGGCACCCCATCAACAAATGCAGTCCTTTCGTCCAAATAAATACAAGCGGGGTAAAGGCTCGTCCTTCCTTGCTTCAAAGGGTAGAGGACGGGGAAGAAAGTCGCCTGCAGTATCAGGCGCACAGGACCAAAAGTCCTCCCCCGCCTCTACCAAGTCCACCGCATGACGCTGGGGCTCCCCTGGGGGAGTCCGGACCAGTGGGGGGGCCGTCTGCAGCTCTTCAGTCAGGTCTGGGTTCAATCAGGCTTGGATCCTTGGGTGCTAGACATAGTGTCTCAGGGATACAGGCTGGAGTTTCAGGAGATGCCCACTCACCGCTTTTTCATTTCGGCTTTGCCAATGTCCCTTCCGGACAGGGCAGTCGTGAAGGCAGCAATACAAAAGTTGTGTCAACAGAGGGTAATTGTTCTCGGTCCCCCGGGGGGAGAGGTTCTACTCGAGCCTCTTTGTTGTTCCGAAGCCGGACGGTTTGGTCAGACCTATTCTGAACCTAAAATCCCTCAATCCTTACTTGAAGTTTTCAAGTTCAAGATGGAATCTCTTCGGGCTGTGATTTCCGGCCTAGAAGGGGGGCTTTTATGGCGTCCGATATAAAGGATGCCTACTTACGCGTCCCGATTTATCCTCCGCATCAAGCTTTCCTCAGGTTTGCGATACAGGATTGTCATTACCAATTTCAGACGTTGCCGTTTGGGCTTTCCACGGCCCGAGGATTTTCACCAAAGTCATGGCGGAAATGATGGTTCTCCTTCGCAAACAAGGGGTTACAATTATCCCGTACTTGGACGATCTCCTGATAAAGGCGAGGCCCAAGGAAAAATTGTTAAGAAATGTGGAATTGTCTGTCGGTTCTGCGACAACACGGTTGGGTTCTAAATTTACTAAAGTCTCACTTAATTCCGACCACTCGGCTGCCCTTTCTGGGCATGATTCTGGATACGGAGTTACAGAGAGTGTTTCTTCCGAAAGACAAGGCTCTGGAACTACAGACAATGGTCAGGGAGCTTCTGAGGCCGACAAGTGTGTCGATTCATCAGTGTAGTCGAGTTCTGGAGAAGATGGTTGCAGCGTACAAAGCCATTCCGTTTGGCAGGTTTCATGCCCGGGTGTTTCAGTGGGATCTGCTGAGCAAATGGTCCGGGTCTCACCTGCACATGCACCGGAAAATAAGCCTATCTTCCAGAGCCAGGATTTCTCTCCTGTGGTGGCTGCAAAGTTCTCGCCTTCTAGAAGGGCGCCGATTCGGAATCCAGGACTGGGTCCTACTGACAACAGATGCAAGTCTCCAAGGCTGGGGCGCAGTCTCCCAAGGAAGAAATTTCCAGGGGAAATGGTCAGACCAGGAATCTTGTCTCCACATAAATGTCCTTGAGTTAAGAGCCATTTACAACGGCCTGCTCCAAGCAAAGAGCCTTCTTCAGGGTCGACCTGTCCTGATCCAGTCGGACAACATAACAGCGGTGGCGCATGTAAACCGTCAAGGCGGAACAAGAAGCAGGGCGGCTATGGTGGAGGCCACAAGAATCCTTCGCTGGGCGGAACAGCACGTGAGCGCTCTGTCAGCAGTTTTCCTCCCGGGAGTGGACAACTGGGAAGCAGACTTCCTCAGCAAACACGATCTTCATCCGGGAGAGTGGGCTCTTCACCAAGAGGTATTTGCAGAAGTAACGAAGCGTTGGGGAATTCCTCTGATAGACATGATGGCGTCTCGCCTCAACAAGAAGCTTCAGAGTTATTGTTCCAGGTCAAGGTACCCTCAAGCCAGTGCAGTGGACGCCCTGGTGACTTCCTCTCATACCAAAGGTGCTGGGAATCATACGACGAGCAAAGGTTCGGGCGATTCTCGTAGGTCCAGATTGGCCGCGCAGGGCCTGGTATCCGGAACTTCAGGAATTATTGATGGAAGATCCTTGGCCGCTTCCTCTGAGAGGACCTGTTACTGCAGGGGCCATGCGTGTTTCCAGACTTACTGCGGCTGCGTTTGACGGCATGGAAGTTGAGCGCCAGATCTTAGCTCGAAGAGTTATTCCTAGGGAGGTCATCCCCACTCTCCTTAAGGCTAGGAAGCAGGTTACGGCGAAACATTATCACCGCATTTAGAGAAAGTATGTTTCGTGGTGTGAAACCAAAACTGCTCCTGCGGAGGAATTTCACTTGGGTCGATTTCTCCATTTTTTGCAGGCAGGCGTCGATGCAGGCCTGAAATTGGGATCCATCAAAGTGCAGATTTCGGCTTTATCTATTTTCTTTCAAAAGGAATTGGCAGTCCTTCCAGAGGTTCAGACTTTTGTGAAGGGAGTGCTGCATATCCATCCTCTGTGCCGCCAGTGGCATGTGGGATCTTGAAGTGGTGTTGCAGTTTCTTGTGTCTCCCTGGTTTGAGGTAAAGTTTCTCACTTGGAAGGTAGTCATGCTTTTGGCTCTGGCGTCTGCCAGGCGAAGTTGGCGGCCTTATCTCACGAGTCCATATTTGATCTTCCATTCGGATAGAGCAGAATTGAGGACTCGTCAGCAATTTCTGCCGAAGGTGGTTTCTTCGTTTCACATTAACCAACCTATTGTGGTGCCGGTGCCTGTGGCTACCGATGCTGTGGCAGTTCCAAGGTCTCTTGATGTTGTAAGAGCTTTAAAAATTTACATCACCAGAACGGCTTTTACCAGGAAAACAGGCTTTGTTTGTCCTGTATGCTTCCAATAAAATTGGGTATCCTGCTTCTAAGCAAACTATTGCACGCTGGATTTGTAGTACGATTCAGCAAGCTCATTCTTCGGCGGGGCTACCTTTGCCGAAATCAGTAAAGGCCCATTCTACCAGAAAAGTGGTATCGGCACTTCAGCTTTGCCGAGCAGCTACGTGGTCGGGTTCAAACACCTTTGCTAAGTTTTACAAGTTTGATACCCTGGCTGATGAGGACCTCATGTTTGCTCAATCGGTGCTGCAGAGTCGTCCGCACTCTCCCGCCCGTTCTGGAGCTTTGGTATAGACCCCATGGTCCTTTTGGAGTACCCAGCATCCTCTAGGACGTAAGAGAAAATAGGATTTTAGTATCTACCGGTAAATCCTTTTCTCCTAGTCCGTAGAGGATGCTGGGTGCCCTTCCCAGTGCGGACTGTTACTTGCAGTGTATTATTACTGGTTAAATTTGTTTACACGCGGGTTGTGTATTAGTTATATTCAGCTTGTTGCTGTTGTTAATTCATACTGTTATCTGGTTTCCTGTTACTCCGGTTGTACGGTATGTTTGTGGTGTGGGCTGGTTGTTTCTCGCCCTTAGTTTAAACAAAAATCCTTTCCTCGAAATGTCCGTCTCTCCTGGGCACAGTTCCTATAACTGAGGTCTGGAGGAGGGGCATAGAGGGAGGAGCCAGTTCACACCCAGTCAGTCTTTTCAGTGTGCCCAAGCTCCTGCGGATCCCGTCTATACCCCATGGTCCTTTTGGAGTCCCCAGCATCCTCTACGGACTAGGAGAAAAGGATTTACCGGTAGGTACTAAAATCGGACAAATTTTCAGGAAATTGTCGGCACCAATATCTGAGCTACACACTAAAATATTTATTTTTTAAAGTTGCCAATTTTCTGCCACATTCCTGCATTTGCATATGTCCACCCACAAGTAGGATGATGTAGTGAGAGGAAAATATAGGAAATATGGGCAGATTATTGAGAACGCAGTCACTGCTCAATATCTGGAGATTGTGGCAGATATTTTGATATTTTTGGATTGGGACAGATGACCGGAAAATCGATAGTTTGTGTGTGGGCAAGATTTTCTCAAATTATCGGCTAAACGCCGACCAGATCATTCGTGCACACTATACAGTAACGTTGGTCGTTCTTTCAATTATTGGCAAATCTGCCCAATAATTGTATAGTGTGTACCTAGCTTTACTTGGTTGGCTTACAAAGAGATTGCATCCATGAATAGTATTATGATATGGATGAAATTAGAAACTCATTATAAAAGTTTAACAAGAACATAATCCACTAATAAATGAAAATAAGAATTTACTCACCGGTAATTCTATTTCTCGTAGTCCGTAGTGGATGCTGGGTACTCAGTAAGGACCATGGGGAATAGCGGAGACTGGGCACTCTAAAAGAAAGATTAGGTACTATCTGGTGTGCACTGGCTCCTCCCTCTATGCCCCTCCTCCAGACCTCAGTTAGGGTAACTGTGCCCGGAAGAGCTGACATTACTAGGAAAGGATTTGGAATCCAGGGTAAGACTCATACCAGCCACACCAATCACACCGTACAACTTGTGATAACTATACCCAGTTAACAGTATGAAACAATAATGAGCCTCATTAACAGATGGCTCATAACAAAACCCTTTAGTTACGCAATAACTATATACATGTATTGCAGAAAGTCCGCACTTGGGACGGGCTCCCAGCATCCACTACGGACTACGAGAAATAGAATTACCGGTGAGTAAATTCTTATTTTCTCTGACGTCCTAGTGGATGCTGGGTACTCCGTAAGGACCATGGGGATTATACCAAAGCTCCCAAACGGGCGGGAGAGTGCGGATGACTCTGCAGCACCGAATGAGCAAACTCAAGGTCCTCCTCAGCCAGGGTATCAAACTTGTAGAATTTTGCAAATGTGTTTGAACCCGACCAAGTAGCAGCTCGGCAAAATTGTAAAGCCGAGACCCCTCGGGCAGCCGCCCAAGAAGAGCCCACTATCCTCGTGGAATGGGCTTCTACAGATTTAGGATGCGGCAGTCCAGCCGCAGAATGTGCAAGTTGAATCGTGCTACAGATCCAGCGAGCAATAGTCTGCTTTGAAGCAGGAGCACCCAGCTTGTTGGGTGCATACAGGATATATAGCGAGTCAGTTTTCCTGACTCTAGCCGTCCTGGAAACATAGATTTTCAGGGCCCTGACTACGTCCAGCAACTTGGAATCCTCCAAGTCCCGAGTAGCCGCAGGCACCACAATAGGTTGGTTCAACTGAAACGCTGATACCACCTTAGGAGAAATTGGGGACAAGTCCTCAATTCCGCCCTATCCATATGGAAAATCAGATAAGGGCTTTTACATGACAAAGCCGCCAATTCTGATACACGCCTGGCCGAAGCCAAGGCCAGCAGCATGACCACTTTCCCCGTGAGATATTTTAGCTCCACGGTTTTAAGTGGCTCAAACCAATGCGACTTTAGGAAATCCAACACCACGTTGAGATCCCAAGGTGCCACTGAATATGCAGCACTCCTTTAATAAAAGTCTGAACTTCAGGCAGTGAAGCCAGTTCTCTTTGGAAGAAAATCGACAGAGCCGAAATCTGGACCTTTAATGGAACCCAATTTGAGACCCATAGTCACCCCTGACTGTAGGAAGTGCAGAAATTGACCCCGCTGAAATTCCTCCGTTGGGGCCTTCCTGGCCTCACACCAAGCAACATATTTCCGCCATATGCAGTGATAATGTTTTGTGGTCACATCCTTCCTAGCTTTAATCAGCGTAGGAATGACTTCCTCCGGAATGCCCTTTTCCTTTAGGATCCGGTGTTCAACCGCCATGCCGTCAAACGCAGCTGCGGTAAGTCTTGGAACAGACAGGGCCCCTGCAGTAGCAGGTCCTGTCTGAGCGGCAGAGGCCATGGGTCCTCTGAGATCATTTCTTGAAGTTCTGGGTACCAAGCTCTTCTTGGCCCATCCGGAACAGTGAGTATAGTTCTTACTCCTCTCCTTCTTATTATCCTCAGTACCTTGGGTATGAGAGGAAGAGGAGGGAACACATATAAACCGACTGGTACACCCACGGTGTCACTAGAGCGTCCACAGCTATCGCCTGAGGGTCCCTTGACCTGGCGCAATATCTTTTTAGCTTTTTGTTGAGGCGGGACGCCATCATGTCCACCTGTGGCCGTTCCCAACGGTTCACAATCAGCTGGAAGACTTCTGGATGAAGTCCCCACTCTCCCGGGTGGAGGTCGTGCCTGCTGAGGAAGTCTGCTTCCCAGTTGTCCACTCCCGGAATGAACACTGCTGACAGTGCTATCACGTGATTCTCCGCCCATCGAAGAATCCTTGTGGCTTCTGCCATTGCCACCCTGCTTCTTGTGCCGCCCTGGTGGGTTACATGGGCGACCGCTGTGATGTTGTCTGACTGAATCAGAACCGGTTGGTTTTGAAGCAGGGGTTCTGCTTGACTCAGGGCGTTGTAAATTGCCCTTAGTTCCAGAATAGTTATGTGTAGGGAAGTTTCCCGACTCGACCATTGTCCTTGGAAGTTTCTTCCCTGGGTGACTGCCCCCCAACCTCGGAGGCTTGCATCCGTGGTCACCAGGACCCAGTCCTGTATGCCGAATCTGCGGCCTTCGAGCAGATGAGCACTCTGCAGCCACCACAGCAGAGACACCCTGGCCCTCGGGGACAGGGTGATCAACCGATGCATCTGGAGATGCGATCCGGACCACTTGTCCAACAGATCCCACTGGAAGATCCTTGCATGGAATCTGCCAAAGGGAATTGCTTCGTAAGAAGCTACAATCTTTCCCAGGACTCGCGTGCACTGATGCTCCGACACCTGCTTTGGTTTCAGGAGGTCCCTGACCAGAGATGATAATTCCTGGGCCTTCTCCTCCTGGAGAAATATCTTCTTCTGTTCTGTGTCCAGAATCATGCCCAAGAACAGCAGACGCGTCGCAGGAATCAGCTGCGACTTTGGGATATTCAGAATCCAGCCGTGCTGATGCAGCACTTCCTGAGATAGTGCTACGCTGACTAGCAACTGCTCTTTGGACCTCGCCTTTATAAGGAGATCGTCCAAGTACGGAATAATCATGACTCCCTTCTTTCGGAGGAGCATCATCATTTCGGCCATTACCTTGGTAAATACCCGCGGTGCCGTGGACAGACCAAACGGCAACGTCTGGAATTGGTAATGACATTCCTTGATGTCCAATGACACCATAAAATCCCCCTCTTCCAGGCTTGCAATGACCGCCCTGAGCGATTCCATCTTGAACTTGAACTTTTTTATATAAATGTTCAAGGATTTTAAATTTAGAATGGGTCTCACCGAACCGTCTGGTTTCGGTACCACAAACATTGTGGAATAGTAACCCCGTCCCTGCTGAAGGAGGGGTACTTTGATTATCACCTGCTGAAGATACAGCTTGTGAATTGCCGCCAGTACTACCTCCCTTTCTCCGAGGGCAGCAGGCAATGCAGATTTGAGGTAACTGCGAGGGGGAGTCGCCTCGAATTCCAGCTTGTATCCCTGTGATACTACTTGCAGAACCCAGGGATCCACCTGTGAGCGAGCCCACTGGTCGCTGAAGGTTCCGGAGACGCGCCCCCACCGCACCTGGCTCCGCCTGTGGAGCCCCAGCGTCATGCGGTGGATTTAGAGGAAGCGGGGGAAGATTTTTGATCCTGGGAACTGGCTGTCTGGTGCAGCTTTTTCCCTCTTCCTCTGGGCAGAAAGGAAGCTCCTTTGACCCGCTTGCTTTTCTGAGGCCGAAAGGACTGTACCTGATAATACGGTGCTTTCTTAGGCTGTGAGGGAATGTGAGGTAAAAACGTTGACTTCCCAGCTGTTGCTGTGGATACGAGGTCCGGGAGACCATCCCCAAACAATTCCTCACCCTTATAAGGCAGAACCTCCATGTGCCTTTTAGAATCGGCATCACCTGTCCACTGCCGGGTCCATAATACCCTCCTGGCAGAAATGGATATTGCAATAATTCTGGATGCCAGCCGGCAAATATCCCTCTGTGCATCTCTCATATATAAGACGACGTCTTTAATATGCTCTATGGTTGGCAAAATAGTATCCCTGTCGAGGGTATCAATATTATCTGACAGGGTATCAGACCACGCTGCAGCAGCACTACACCTCCATGCTGAGGCAATTGCGGGTCTCAGTATAGTACCTGAGTGTGTATATACAGACTTCAGGATCGCCTCCTGCTTTCTATCAGCAGGCTCCTTCAAGGCGGTCGTATCCTGAGACGGCAGTGCCACCTTTTTTGACAAGCGTATGAGCGCCTTATCCACCCTAGGGGATATCTCCCAACGTGACCTATCCTCTGGCGGGAAAGGGTACGCCATCAGTAACTTTTTAGAAATTACCAGTTTCTTATCGGGGTAAGCCCACGCTTCTTCACACACTTCATTCAACTCATCTGACGGGGGAAAGAACACTGGCTGCTTTTTCTCCCCAAACATAATACCCTTTATGGTGGTACTTGGGTTAATGTCAGAAATGTGTAACACATTTTTCATTGCCGTAATCATGCAACGGATGCCCCTAGTGGATTGTGTATATGTCTCATCTTCGTCGACACTGAAGTCAGACTCCGTGTCGACATCTGTTTCTGCCATCTGAGGTAGCGGGCGTTTTTGAGCCCCTGATGGCCTTTGAGACGCCTGGGCAGGCGCGGGCTGAGAAGCCGGCTGTCCCACGGCTGTTAAGTCATCCAGCCTTTTATGTAAGGAGTTGACACTGTCGGTTAATACCTTCCACATATCCACCCACTCTGGTGTCGACCCCGCAGGGGGTGACATCACATTTATCGGCACCTGCTCCGCCTCCACATAAGCCTCCTCATCAAACATGTCGACACAGCCGTACCGACACACCGCACACACACAGGGAATGCTCTGACTGAGGACAGGACCCCACAAAGTCCTTTGGGGAGACAGAGAGAGAGTATGCCAGCACACACCACAGCGCTATTTAATCAGGGATTTACACTAACAGAAAGTGGTTTATCCCTATAGCTGCTTTTTATATACAGTTTGCGCCTAAATTTAGTGCCGCCCCTCTCTTTTTAACCCTTTGAGCCTGGAAACTGCAGGGGAGAGCCTGGGGAGATGTCTTCCAGCTGCACTGTGAAGAGAAAATGGCGCCAGTGTGCTGAGAGAGAGAGCCCCGCCCCTTTTTCGGCGGACTTCTCCCGCTCTTAGATTTATATTATGGCAGGGGATTTTTGCACATATATAGCTTATTAGGCTATATTATGTGCCATTTGCCAAGGTAAGGTACTCTAATTGCAGCCCAGGGCACCCCCCCCCCCCCCAGCGCCCTGCACCCATCAGTGACCGGAGTATGTGGTGTGCATAGGGAGCAATGGCGCACAGCTGCAGTGCTGTGCGCTACCTTAATGAAGACCGAAGTCTTCAGCCGCCGATTTCCAGGATGTTCTTCTTGCTTCTGGCTCTGTAAGGGGGACGGCGGCGCGGCTCCGGGACCAGACGACCGAGGCTGGGCCTGTGTTCGATCCCTCTGGAGCTAATGGTGTCCAGTAGCCTAAGAAGCCCAAGCTAGCTGCAAGCAGGTAGGTTCGCTTCTTCTCCCCTTAGTCCCTCGTAGCAGTGAGTCTGTTGCCAGCAGATCTCACTGAAAATAAAAAACCTAACAAATACTTTCTTTACTAGGAGCTCAGGAGAGCCCCTAGTGTGCAACCAGCTCGGGCCGGGCACAGATTCTAACTGATGTCTGGAGGAGGGACATAGAGGGAGGAGCCAGTGCACACCAGATAGTACCTAATCTTTCTTTTAGAGTGCCCAGTCTCCTGCGGAGCCCGCTATTCCCCATGGTCCTTACGGAGTACCCAGCATCCACTAGGACGTCCGAGAAATAGGAGATTAGATTAGCCACTTGGTCTTTATTTGCTGTATTACATGGTTTGTTTGTGGGGTTTTTATTGTGTGGATAATGCTTCCTGTACTTTACAGGCCCCACGTGAAGCCCTCACTCAGGCTGTTCTTGCCGAGATCCCTAAACAGCTGGTCTCTTATTTCAAGTTGTTGGGATTGCTTCCTGTGAATCCTCCACAGCCGAAGACTGCATAGGAATTGGCTAACTCCATGGATTAGGTGCTACTACAACAAGGAGAATCTAATACGTTGCATATTCCACGTTCATAGACTTGTTATGGCATCTGGTATTCTAGCACCCTACCTTTCTCTGCATAAAGCAGTATAGAAAGATTCTTTCAATGGTCATTCCTAGTAAGCATCGGTAATACTGAAGCTGTAAAGGTCCTCTGTGTGTTTTTCTTTTTGGGCTCAGATTATGGGCTGTATAGTCTAACCATAATTTGGAGTGTTGGTTTATATCTAAGTAATGTGTAAAATGATTCACAGAGTATAATACTGCATATCTTATGCTTCTGCTACTGCAGAGTTAAGCAGATAAGTCATTCGTCATCATTTATGACTGTAGTTACTGATGTTTTGTGCAAGGACAGTTATATACAATTCCTCATTTATAGTAAGACTGTTCTAATGCCTTTAGCGAAGACCAAAAACTTGTTACACCCAATCACTAGGCTAAGAGGTGTTCAGTTTTCCACTGAACAGGCCTGATGACCACTTGCCTCACTACAAAATCCCTCCTGAGACAGAATTGTTAAGTTCTACTAGTTTCACATGTGTGTATATATACTTTTATTAAATTCTTAGTGATCTTTGTTTTACGCACATGTCTGCAGGAACATCCTGTTTATCCATAAGCATTAGAGGACTTCGTTAATACCACCTTATGCAAAATATCTGTTATACTGAGAGAAGATGATGCTTCATATTATTAAATTGCTAGCATGCCATGTATTTAAAAAAAAAAAAAAATGTTCCTTGCTATGCATGGTCTTTTTGAATAAGTGCCTTTTCCTGGATTGCAACCTTCAGTAGGTTAATTGATGCCACTTTTTACTGCTCTTTCCTACTTTTGGGGGTATATGGTGCCTTTATTTGCTGTGAAAATGAATCTTACGTTTCTGTTCCGTTTCCAGTTTGCTGTGATCTGCAGCACTAGAATATATTAATGACCCATGTTGGTGTTTTTGTTGAGCACATAGTTTATGAGAGAGGGGAAAATATGTCCTGTATTTTGGGTTCTTTTGCCAAAAGTGTCCTACTTTCTGCAGTGCCTAGAGATTAAGGGGCATATGCAATTAGCTCTGTTTTTTCGCCTAGGTGAAAAAAACTGAGCTTTTTCGCTATTTTGAGGGCGAATGGAGATTCGCCCTATGCAATTTTTTGCCTAGGTGAAAAATGTGACCGGCGCGGAAAACACGTGGATCAGCAAATCCACTTGTTTTCCGTCAAATGCAAGCCATTTTCGCAGATTTTGAGGCATTTTTTGACAATTCCTTTTCACTTAATAAAAGAAGGTGAAAAGGCATTGGCGAAAATGCCTTAAAAACTGCTGAAAACGGCCCTAAATGAATGAGTGGGGCGAATTCATTACCTCTGAAATGTAATCGGAACTAATTGCATACGCCCCTAAGTTGCTCACATTACAGGGGCTCAATGTCTTTTTTTTTTTTTTTTTTGTATTTCTTGCCTTGCTATGTTTTATGCAGCTACTTAGGTCATATTGTAGGTAGAACATATGGTAAACATGCAGACTAGTTGTATAAACATAATGTCATTGTTTCATCTACTGAGTTTGGGGGAGAGGTGACAGTGATCAATTAAACAGGCCACTACAATATTGCTGTATCATTTGACTTTATTTTGTAACCTATTGTTTTTCCTAAGAATGCAGAAATAAAATACTTTTATTATTGGTGCTTCAGTAGTTTGTTTTGTTTCTACACAATTTAAAGAAAATGCTCAAAAATATGATTAATTCAGTCATACTTCTCAGATCCACATAAGCCCAATTCAACAAACCCCTGTCTGTTCAGATGGGTTGGTGTTGAGATCCCGACTGCCAGAATGCCGACTGAGTAGTGAGTATTTTAACATTAACCCTAACCGACTCCAGTACTTACCATCGGAATGCTGCTGTCAACAATCTGACTGGCAGGCTATTAACCATGTTGACGTACATAAGGTCGACACCACAATTTGGTGGAACCATCACCATGGTTTAAACTGTTGACAAGCACAAGGTCGATATCCTCAAGATGTTGATAGGTTTACAATGTTAACATCTGAAATGTTGACACTTTCAGGATGCCGATGGTTAGGCGCCACTGAATGGCTTAGGTTGCAGGGGGGATAGGGGTAGAAATATATATACGCACTGGAACGCTGCAGCATCAGAAGACTCTGAAGAAGGCACTGGAGCCGCTGAGAGACGGTAAGGACTCACTAGACATCCATGGATGGTATGTAGACTTTGACTGTCAACATGCTGCATGTTGACAGTTTGACGCTGAAATAAAACAAAACATCCCTCTTCAATATTGTCTTATCTCAATTTCTTAGTTTAATATTTTTATATTTTATTTTTTTATTTGTTTTCGGTATTACTTAAGAAGTTATACTACTTTTCACCTGTTATGTGACCCACGTCCCTATAATAAATGTGAGGTCATTCTATTTTGTAATGCAGCTGTTCTAGTGGCCCAAACCTCTCCAGTTAACTTGATTAAGGATAAATAAATGTATCCTTCTCCGTTCACCCTCCATCTGTTTATTCCTTTGCCTTACTATGTGAGTTTCTTATAAACAGAGCCTTCACTTGTTCTTCTCCAATGCTATCTATGTTACCAGTTCTCGGCTCTATGGTCACCGAGAGGAGAGGGGGTGGGTAAATATTGCTGGGCTTGCTGTCGGGGCCAGAATCTGCAGCCACCTCTGCCCCCTCTTACCTGTGAACAGCATCCTGTGTCTCCCCAGCATCTCTGAAGCCCTCTGGCCTGCAGTGGGGCCAGGGAGTCTGCTGCTGCCTGTGCAGGGGGAGTAATCAAACTGAACAACCACTGCTGCCACCACCACCACCTGGATTTAAACCTGGCTGAGGTGTTCACGTTCCGTCCCTCCCATGATTAGGCCACAATCCCCTCCCCCCAAAATCGTAGCCGGACCCGGCTCTGCTCTTCTCCCCCTTCAGTGATTCAGACTGTGCTTTCCCATTTGTTGACTACAGGATAACTGTACTGAATCAAATTACCTCTGTATGCCCCTGCTAACTCCTGTGAGTTTTGTTGTGTTGATTCTTGAGGGTCTTTGTCCTTTTCATCTTGAGGTATCTCCTGACACATAGGTAAAATGTTGAGACCTAGCTGAAAAACAGTCACAGCAGGAAAAATAGGATTTTGGTACTTACCAGGTAAATCCTTTTCTTTGAATCCATAGGGGGCACTGGAGTACTCTTGGGATATGGACGGCGTAGCAGAAACAAAGGCACTGAATATTTAAATTTAGAACTCTCCACCCCTCCATATCCCAGAGTACCTCAGTGTACGACCTCAGTGTTTTTACTGAGCGAACTACTATAGAGAGGTTGACAATGGAGAATTCCTATAACATAACGGACAACAACAAAGTTGACCCATAACGTTACTGTCAACTAAACAGTTGACACCATAACCGATAGACCTTTATAATTTGAACCAATCGGTGAAAATGTGTTACCATAAGGCTCCTTTGAGCTTAATACAAACCAGGTAAAATGTGTTACCCTAAGCTCCTGTGAGCTTAACACAACCCAGGTAAAACTGTTTTGGGTGGGCGTCCAGTGCCCCCTATGGATTCAAAGAAAAGGATTTACCTGGTAAGTACCAAAATCCTATTTTCTTTTTCATCCACTAGGGGTCACTGGAGTACTCTTGGGACGTACCAAAGCTTCCCTTGTGGGCGGGAGAGCTGTTTGACACTTGTAACAGTAGGCAGCCAAAGCTAGATGCTGATGCCGCAACCGTTTAATAACGTGTAAACGCGCACAAACGTGTGCACTGAAGGCTATGTAGCCGCGTCGTAGACGCTCCACGACCAGCTGGTCCTGACATTCCCACAGAACCTGTGGAATGAGCTATTACTGACGAAGGCGACTGTAACTTAGCCTTCAAGTAAGCCTGACTTGTAGTCATTTTGATCCAACTGGATAATGTCTGCTGAGAAAACTGGCTAACCCCAGTTGGCCGCATTATAGAGAACAAACAACGTATCCGTATTACGTACTGTAGACGTTCGGGACATATAGACGCGTAATGCGTGTACCACATTCAGAATTCTAGAATGTGCTGTCAACACAGGAACCACTATTGGTTTATTGATGTGAAGAATAAGAAATCGGAATTCGTCCGAAGTTCTACTTTGACATGAGAAAACTCAAATACGGTGGCTTGGAATACAAGGCACCCAAATATGAAAACAAAACCCTTGCCGAAGCTAAGGCTAGAAGAAAACGTTTTCCAAGTGAGAAACTTAATCCCCATTTGTTGTAAGGGTTCAAAATATGAAAACTGTATGAAATCTGAACCCAGCCTCAAGTCGCATGGCGCTGTAGGTGGGATAAATGGAGGCTGCATTTGATGACACCTTGTAGAAAAGGTGTGTACCGACGCAATAGAGTCAAACGTCTTTGAAAATAACTTGACCACACAGATACCTGCACCCTCAGTGCAGATAAACTCAGTTCTCCATCTCACCCCGTCTGTAAAATAACAGAATACGGGTAACTTGAAAGATGATGTCGGAAACTTCCGAGCTTCACACCCACCTATATAGGCACACCAAATTTTGTAATAATGAGCTGCCGTAAGCGGCTTACTAGCTCGTAACATGGTTGGTATAACCGATACTGTAATGCCCTATTTCTTTTCTTAAGAGGGCGGTCTGAACCCCCACCCCGTCAACCGCAGCCGCGGTACATAGGTAAATAGGGGTAAAAGAACGGTCCCTGTTGTAACAGGTTGGACGTATTATGAGCGGGCCAAGATCGTGTGCAAGTATTCCTTGGAGATTCGAGAAGCAAGCTCTCCGAAACCCATGAGATATCACTAGTAGGACTGTGACGAACTGTCTTATGATCCGTTTTAGCAACGGAGAGAGCAGCGGAAAATGGTGGAGCCAGATACACGAGGATGTATGACCACACGAATGTGAGAACCTCCACCGCCACTGCCCTTGTGATCTGTCGTTCTGTACACATACTGAGCGTTTGTAAATGTGGCGAGATGCCCTCATGTATACCTGAGGGTAACCCCACCTGTGGATTCACATATGAAACACCTCTGGATTTAATGCCCAGTTTTCAGGATATAAATCCCGACGGGTGAGATCATCTGTCTAACAGATGTCCACTAGCGGAATGAACCCCGTCGACAACATCACATAATAGTGTTCTGGGCAATTGAGGATTCGAGCTACCTGCCGCATTGCCATGCGGCTTCTTGGTCCTCCCTGTTGTTGTGTATGCAACTCCCGCTGCGTTGTCTGACTGCACTTGGTCAGACTGAAAGCGAAGCATGTAGTGCATTGTAAATTGCACGGAGTTCCAGGACATTTATCGACGGCAATCTGTCGTGATCCGCTTTAGAACCCCTGTCGCTGACCTTTTTTAACTACAACTCCTGAACCTCTGAGACTCTCGTCCAGAGTATATACACCCTCGCCCCCTTGTGGGAAACGCGAGTGAAGCCCGGCGAACTAAAGCGCTTTGAAAACACATTATTATTCCTAACAGGCGAATACACCAATGTACCGCTAGTGTGCGTGGCTTTTGCACTAATTACTAGATGGTATATTTGTTCTTGCTGGTGTAGTAGGTAAATGTCTGTAATTTACCGTATTTATAATCTTACCTAGGAATTGACGTCGTTCAGACGGAATTAGATGCAATTGTTTTTGAACTTGACCTGCCACCGTAGTATACATTAGTAGCGCAAGTAAGAAATAAAAAGTAAAAATGAAAAATTAATAAAATCTTCCACAAAGTGTGGGAACTCCCACAAGCCGATGTTAGTGCTTTGAGCACAGAAAAAACACTGAGGTCGTACACTGAGGTACTCTGGGATATGGAGGGGTGGAGAGTTCTAAATTTAAATATTCAGTGCCTTTTGTTTCTGCTACGCCGTCCATATCCCAAGAGTACTCCAGTGACCCCTAGTGGATGAAAAAGAAATATTGTCCTGTCTATTAATTTGATTGAACATTTTTATATATGAGTTTTTATCAACTTTATCAATGTTTAAATAAGCCAAAAGGTTTATGTATTATTCACGTATGGAGATTACTTATCATTAAGCAACTTTTTGCACATAATTACTACACTAGACGTTCTTCTCCTTTTGTTTCTATGTACTGTATGTTTATACTGTGGGAAAGTGGCAACAAATGGATGAAATTCAGCTTTCTCTGCCGCTGGCAGGGTGCATGTGGGGCTAGACATACAGGCCAAACAATATAAGCACATGAGCTAATCCACTTTATCAAGGGTAGTACTGAACTGATATAATCAGGGAAGGGAAAAACATGGGTTTAATGGCAGCCAGTTAAGATTGAGCTCGGCTGGAGCTTAGAATTTAAAAAGGTCCTGTGGGCGGTATCCGTTCACATGGTCGACCATGTTATGGTCGACAGTCATTAGGTCGACCACTATTGGTCGACATTGACATGGTCGACACATGAAAATGGTCGACACGCATTTTTTTTACTTGTTTTTCTTTTGGGGAACTTTTCCATACTTTACGATCCACGTGGACTGCGATTGGAATGGTAATCTGTGCCGAGCGAAGCAGTAGCGGAGCGAAGGAACCATGCCCGAAGCATGGCGAGCGAAGCAGTGCACCAATTGGGGTTCCCAGTCACTTTACGCAAAAAACGACACCAAAAAAAGTGAAACTCATGTCGACCATGTGTACATGTCGACCATGTCAATGCCGACCAATATTGGTCGACCTAATGACTGTCGACCATAACATGGTCGACCATTCATACCGGAACCCCTGTGGGCAATGTCGTGGACACCAGACCAGCTTATCGATCTGAAAGTTAAACTGTTTATCTAGGGATCACCAAAACAGGAGACTAATGTAAGCTGATAGCAGTAGAGAAACGAGACTCTGTGTTGGGGCACTCTTGATATGATGAAAATAATTAAAACTTTACTTTTAATAGAATATAGTATAAAAAAATTGTACACAAACATACACACAAAGATGAAGGTTTGTTTTTTTACATTTCAACTCCACATCCAATATCATGAAATCTTAATCAGATATGAGTGAGTACACTCATAGGATTCAATATTCTTAGTGAAAGTTCATATGGGTGCACTTGAGGTGAAAACATCTGAGCAGAAAAATCAATGGATATCAAGAAAATTAATGATTATAAAATCAGTGGATATCCAGAGAAAATAGCAGAAAACAGTGGCACGTGTTACAGTACTTAAGACTCTAGTATTAGTCTGATATGTGGTGCCTTCTGTTAGTCTCCAGGTAAGGACTTATTTGCTGCATATAAATCTGTTACCAACAGTGTACACAATCTAAATAGATAAGAGGATTGGTAAGAGTCAAAGGTTGCTCCAACACTTCTGCTTTTCGCATTAGATAAGGTGTTATTACTGCACCCAATATTCCCTAGAGGTCTCCCATCCAGGTACTGATTTGGCTTCTCACTGCTTTGCTTCCAAGATCAGACGAGATTGGGCGTAACCAGTGAGATATGGCAGTAAGTTCTCAATTATTGCAAATGAGAAAGTGTGTGGTTATTGGCAAATACCGAGATTAGAAGTACTTCTGCTGTCCAATGATTATGCACAGAATCTGTTACTCTAGCATTGCAGAGAGATGTTAAGCTGGCATTTGGATGAGAGAGTACTGAAAAGTTAAATACATATAATAGGTTCGGGGTCCGCCTTCTGCTGTCCATTGTCATATAATTTATAGCGGACAGTGGATGAGAGAGACGGATTGCCTTTCCCTATTGAAAATGAAGAGTAATGGTTGGTGAAACTTATTAGATAACGGTATGACAGATGTCAGAATATCCAATCAACAGTGAGTGCTGTACACTCCAAGAACCAACATAGTTTATACTTTGTAAGAAGAGTATATACTGTGGTTCTTTTGAAACAAAAAAACAATTTTACATAATGATACGCAGGATACATAGTGGAGTCATTGCGTGAGTCTGGAAATTCCACAATGCTTTCAAATTGTATTTATGCAGAAGAGAAAGCAGTGTTTGTGTGTAGTTCACAAAGTTAGTGAGACACGTAACTTGTTTGTACTTAGGTAGATCCTTGCTCAGCTTAGTTCTGTTGAAGTCGCCCAGTACTATAAGCAGAGAGTCGGGGTGTTTTTGTTCTATGTCGGAAATGCTTACGGCCAGGTGGTGCAGGGCTTCGTTCACGCAGGCGAGGGGGGGGATGTACACTCCCACAAAGACAATTGAGGCAAATTGCCGGGGGGAATAGAAGGGGTTACAGTTGATACTTTGCATCTCCAGGTGAGGGCTACATAATTTGTCTAGGATTGTGACATTGGTGCACCATCCGTCGTTGATGTAGAAGCAGATGCCACCACCCTTCATTTCTCTAACGTCCTAAGTGGATGCTGGGACTCCGTAAGGACCATGGGGAATAGCGGCTCCGCAGGAGACGGGGCACAAAATAAAAGCTTGAGATATCTGGTGGTGTGCACTGGCTCCTCCCCCTATGACCCTCCTCCAAGCCAGTTAGATTTTTGTGCCCGGCCGAGAAGGGTGCAAACTAGGTAGCTCTCCAGAGCTGCTTAGAATAAAAGTTTAGTTAGGTTTTTTTATTTTCAGTGAGTCCTGCTGGCAACAGGCTCACTGCATCGTGGGACTAAGGGGAGAAGAAGCGAACTCACCTGAGTGCAGAGTGGATTGGGCTTCTTAGGCTACTGGACGTTAGCTCCAGAGGGACGATCACAGGTTCAGCCTGGATGGGTCACCGGAGCCGCGCCGCCGTCCCCCTTACAGAGCCAGAAGAGACGAAGGTCCGGTGAAAGCGGCGGCAGAAGACATCCTGTCTTCAAGACTAAGGTAGCGCACAGCACCGCAGCTGTGCGCCATTGCTCTCAGCACACTTCACACTCCGGTCACTGAGGGTGCAGGGCGCTGGGGGGGAGCGCCCTGAGACGCAATATAACACACATATACCTTAGCTGGCAAAAGGAATACATCACATATAGCTCCAGGGCTATATGGATGTATTTTTCCCCCTGCCATTTTACACAAAAAAGCGGGAGTTAAGGACGTCGTGAAGGGGCGGGGCCTATCTCCTCAGCACACTGGCGCCATTATTCCCTCACAGCTCCGCTGGAAGGACGGCTCCCTGATTCTCCCCTGCAGTACTGCATCTGATTCAGGGTAAAAAAGAGAAGGGGGGGGCATTTTGGCAGCAAATAACTAGATTAACAGCAGCTATAAGGGATTAACACTTATATAAGGTTATCCCTGTATATATATAGCGCTGGGTGTGTGCTGGCAGACTCTCCCTCTGTCTCTCCAAAGGGCTAAGTAGGGTCCTGTCCTCTATCAGAGCATTCCCGGTGTGTGTGCTGTGTGTCGGTACGTGTGTGTCGACATGTATGAGGAGGAAAATGAGGTGGAGGCGGAGCAGTTGCCTGTGTTAGTGATGTCACCCCCTAGGGAGTCGACACCTGACTGGATGATTGTGTTTAAGCAATTAAGTGATAATGTCAGCAATTTACAAAAAACTGTTGACGACATGAGAAAGCCGGCAAATCAATTAGTGCCTGTTCAGGCGTCTCAGACACCCTCAGGGGCCCTAAAACGGCCGCTACCTCAGTGGGTCGACACGGATCCAGATACAGATACTGAATCTAGTGTCGACGGTGACGAGACAAACGTAATGTCCAGTAGGGCCACACGTTACATGATCACGGCAATGAAAGAGGCATTGAACCTTTCTGACACTACAAATACCTCAAAGGCGGGTATTATGTGGGGTGTGAAAAAACTGCCAATAGTTTTTCTGGAGTCTGAGGAAATAAATGAGGTGTGTGATAAAGCGTGGGTTTCCCCCGATAAAAAACCGCTAATTTCTAATAAGTTATTAGCACTATACCCTTTCCCGCCAGAGGTTAGGGCACGGTGGGAAACACCCCCTAGGGTAGATAAGGCGCTCACACGTTTATCAAAGAACCAGCTGATAGGAGGCTGGAAAATATCCTGAAAAGTATATACACACATACTGGTGTTATACTGCGACCAGCAATCGCATCAGCCTGGATGTGCAGTGCTGGAGTCGCATGGGCGGATTCCCTGACTGAGAATATTGATACCCTGGATAGGGACAATATTCTGTTAACTATAGAACATTTAAAGGATGCATTGCTATATATGCGTGATGCGCAGAGGGATATTTGTACCCTGGCATCAAGAGTAAGCGCAATGTCCATCTCTGCCAGAAGAGCATTATGGACCAGACAGTGGTCAGGGGACGCAGATTCCAAACGGCACATGGAAGTATTGCCGTATAAGGGGGAGGAGTTATTTGGGGCTGGTCTAACAGACCTGGTGGCCACGGCAACGGCTGGAAAATCCACCTTTTTACCCCAGGTTACTTCACATCAACAGAAAAAGACAGTCTTTTCAAACTCAGTCCTTTCGTTCCTATAAGTACAAGCGAGCAAAAGGTCACTCTTTTCTGCCAAGAGCAGAGGAAGAGGAAAAAGGCAGCACCATGCAGCCGCTTCCCAGGAGCAGAAGCCCTCCCCTGCTTCTGCCAAGTCTTCAGCATGACGCTGGGGCTTTACAAGCAGACTCAGACACGGTGGGGGCCCGTCTCAAGAATTTCAACGCGCAGTGGGCTCACTCGCAAGTGGATCCCTGGATTCTACAGGTAGTATCACAGGGGTACAAACTGGAATTCGAGGCGTTTCCTCCTCATCGGTTCCTGAAGTCTGCTTTACCAAAGTCTCCCTCCGACAGGGAGGCAGTTCTGGAAGCCATTCACAAGCTGTACTCCCAGCAGGTGATAATCAAGGTACCCCTCTTACAACAGGGGAAGGGGTATTATTCCACACTATTTGTGGTACCGAAGCCGGACGGCTCGGTGAGACCAATATTAAATCTAAAATCTTTGAACACTTACATAAAAAGGTTCAAATTCAAGATGGAGTCACTCAGAGCGGTGATAGCGAACCTGGAAGAGGGGGACTATATGGTGTCGCTGGACATCAAGGATGCTTATCTCCACATCCCAATATATCCTTCTCACCAAGGGTACCTCAGGTTTGTAGTACAAAACTCATCAGTTTCAGACGCTGCCGTTTGGATTGTCCACGGCGCCTCGGGTCTTTACCAAGGTAATGGCCGAAATGATGATTCTTCTACGAAGAAAAGGCATCTTAATTATCCCTTACTTGGACGATCTCCTGATAAGGGCAAGAACCAAGGAACAGTTAGAAGTCGGAGTGGCACTATCTCAGGTAGTGCTAAGTCAGCACGGATGGATTCTAAATATTCCAAAATCGCAGCTGATTCCAACGACACGTCTACTGTTCTTAGGAATGATTCTGGACACAGTCCAGAAGAAGGTGTTTCTCCCGGAGGAGGCGGCCAGGGAGTTATCCGAGCTAGTCAGGAACCTCCTAAAACCAGGACAGGTCTCAGTGCATCAGTGCACAAGGGTCCTGGGAAAAATGGTGGCTTCTTACGAAGCGATTCCATTCGGAAGATTCCATGCAAGAACTTTTCAGTGGGATCTACTGGGAAAATGGTCCGGATCGCATCTTCAGATGCATCAACGGATAACCCTGTCGCCAAGGACAAGGGTGTCTCTCCTGTGGTGGCTTCAGAAGGCTCATCTACTAGAGGGCCGCAGATTTGGCATTCAGGATTGGATCCTGGTAACCACGGATGCCAGCCTGAGAGGCTGGGGAGCAGTCACACAGGGAAGGAATTTCCAGGGCTTGTGGTCAAGCATGGAAACATCTCTTCATATAAACATTCTAGAACTAAGGGCCATTTACAATGCCTTAATTCAAGCAAAACCTCTGCTTCAGGGTCAGGCGGTGTTGATCCAGTCGGACAACATCACGTCAGTCGCCCACATAAACAGACAGGGCGGCACGAGAAGCAGGAGGGCAATGGCAGAAACTGCAAGGATTCTTCGCTGGGCGGAAAATCATGTGATAGCACTGTCAGCAGTGTTCATTCCGGGAGTGGACAACTGGGAAGCAGACTTCCTCAGCAGACACGACCTTCACCCGGGAGAGTGGGGACTTCACCCAGAAGTCTTCCACCAAATTGTAAACCGTTGGGAAAGACCAAAGGTGGACATGATGGCGTCACGTCTAAACAAAAAACTGGACAGATATTGCGCCAGGTCAAGGGACCCTCAGGCAATAGCAGTGGACGCTCTGGTAACGCCGTGGGTGTACCAGTCAGTGTATGTATTCCCTCCTCTGCCCCTCATACCGAAAGTATTGAGAATCATAAGAAGGAGAGGAGTAAGAACTATACTCGTGGTTCCGGATTGGCCAAGAAGGTCTTGGTACCCGGAACTTCAAGAGATGCTCACGGACGAACCGTGGCCTCTACCTCTAAGACAGGACCTGCTACTGCAGGGGCCTTGTCTGTTCCAAGACTTACCGCGGCTGCGTTTGACGGCATGGCGGTTGAACGCCGGATCCTGAAGGACAAGGGCATTCCAGAAGAAGTCATCCCTACTCTGGTAAAAGCCAGAAAGGAAGTAACCGCAAAACATTATCACCGCATTTGGCGTAAATATGTTGAGTGGTGTGAGGCCAAGAAGGCCCCTACACAGGAATTTCAACTGGGTCGTTTCTTGCATTTCCTGCAAACAGGACTGTCTATGGGCCTAAAATTAGGGTCCATTAAGGTTCATATTTCGGCCCTGTCGATATTCTTCCAGAAAGAACTGGCTTCAGTACCTGAAGTTCAGACATTTGTGAAAGGGGTGCTGCACATACAGCCTCCTTTTGTGCCTCCAGTGGCACCTTGGGATCTCAATGTTGTGTTGAGATTTCTAAAATCACACTGGTTTGAACCATTGTCTACGGTAGATTTAAAATATCTCACGTGGAAGGTGTCGATGCTGTTGGCCTTGGCTTCAGCTAGGCGTGTGTCAGAATTGGCGGCTTTATCATGTAAAAGCCCTTACCTAAATTTTCATTCTGACAGGGCGGAATTGAGGACTCGTCCTCAATTTCTACCTAAGGTGGTTTCTGCATTTCACATGAACCAACCTATTGTGGTACCTGCGGCTACTAGGGACTTAGAGGACTCTAAGTTGCTGGACGTTGTCAGGGCCTTGAAAATATGTTTCCAGGACGGCTGGAGTCAGGAAAACTGACTCGCTGTTTATCCTGTATGCACCCAACAAGCTGGGTGCTCCTGCTTCAAAGCAGACGATTGCTCGTTGGATTTGTAGTACAATTCAGCTTGCACATTCCGTGGCAGGATTGCCACAGCCAAAATCAGTAAAAGCCCATTCCACAAGGAAAGTGGGCTCATCTTGGGCGGCTGCCCGAGGGGTCTCGGCTTTACAACTTTGCCGAGCAGCTACTTGGTCAGGGGAAAACACGTTTGCTAAATTCTACAAATTTGATACCCTGGCTGAGGAGGACCTGGAGTTCTCTCATTCGGTGCTGCAGAGTCATCCGCACTCTCCCGCCCGTTTGGGAGCTTTGGTATAATCCCCATGGTCCTTACGGAGTCCCAGCATCCACTTAGGACGTTAGAGAAAATAAGATTTTACTTACCGATAAATCTATTTCTCGTAGTCCGTAGTGGATGCTGGGCGCCCATCCCTAGTGCGGATTGTCTGCAATACTTGTATATAGTTATTGTTACAAAAAATTCGGGTTATTATTGTTGAGCCATCTTTTCAGAGGCTCCTTTAAATTTATCATACTGTTAACTGGGTTCAGATCACGAGTTGTACGGTGTGATTGGTGTGGCTGGTATGAGTCTTACCCGGGATTCAATATCCTTCCTTATTATGTACGCTCGTCCGGGCACAGTATCCTAACTGGCTTGGAGGAGGGTCATAGGGGGAGGAGCCAGTGCACACCACCTGATATCTCAAGCTTTTATTTTGTGCCCTGTCTCCTGCGGAGCCGCTATTCCCCATGGTCCTTACGGAGTCCCAGCATCCACTACGGACTACGAGAAATAGATTTATCGGTAAGTAAAATCTTATTTTTTCCTGAAAGAACCTTGGAGCGATCGGCCCTGAAGAGACTGAAGCCCGGCAGAGACATCGGGTTGTCCGCAGTATGGTCGTCTAGCCACGTCTCCGTAAATCAGAGGATGGACGATCCTGTAATGCCTGACCCTGCGCTGCCCAGAAGGAGGAACAATTAGTTGAACTTGCCAGTGGGCGCACATTCGAAAGCAGGATTGCGCGAAGTGCACACCGGTGCCCTCGGCGACGACGCCTCACTAGGGCGCCTGCACGACAGCCTCTCCTCTGAGCCCAGGTCCTTCTACTAGAGCCGACATGAGGGCCTCCGCCATTCTCTTTACCGGGCTGGCGATCCACCCGCCAGTTGCCGCCCGGGCTGCGGAGGGGGCACGGTCGCTCGGTCATCCACTTCGGTGTCCACGACGTCTGCATCCCTGCTACACAGGGCAGCAAGGGCTGCTGATCCGCCTGCTGACGGGCCCGAATGTGGGGTAAGCACCGTGGGAGCGCTCCAATTTAGGAGAGCTTCCCTGCTGTATTTGGTCACCGTTGAGGTAGACAAGGGTGGGGGAAACAGGTATTTTGTCTGAGCAGCGTAGCTCCGAGGCAGCCATCTGCGGTGCCATCATAGATTGGAATCGCTATA
Organism: Pseudophryne corroboree; assembly: GCF_028390025.1. Lineage (NCBI taxonomy): Eukaryota > Metazoa > Chordata > Amphibia > Anura > Myobatrachidae > Pseudophryne > Pseudophryne corroboree. The sequence goes on from NC_086446.1 coordinate 406,015,454, forward strand.
ATCGTTGTTGCTGTAACCTATTGCTGCTCCTTAATACAATGGGTATATTTGAAACAAGTGATACTGTAAATAAAATAACTTTTTGCTTTTTCTGTTGCTGATTTAGTCAATTATTCCAGGACACGTGGAAAGGTGTTAGAATCCAATTCCTGTTGTGTAGGTGTGAAAGATCTGTGTGAGAGGCCTTTGAAGTGATTTCTTCTGGGGGTAGTGATAAAGTGTTCTGTGGAATGGCTCCTACAAATTGAAGTGAGCAGTGACCCTTCAGTGATTCAGAGCCTGAATATGCTGTATATTTGTTGATTAATGCAAGAAGTCAGTTGTTTGTTGCTTATAGAACAGAGGTGAATGATGTCTAAGTGAGGGTCTGGATGGAGCTAAAGATAGGTTGCAGTACACAGTACCTTGTCTGGGATGTCCAATGCAGAGTACAGTAGATTCGAAACTGAAGGACTTCTCAGTGGAGAGATGCAGAGTTTTCAATCTAGTGTGTATCTCAGAGCAGGAATGCAATCCGTTGGTTTTGATAAGATGTCTGCGTAGAGTAGTACAAGTTAAAGGTAAGTCCTTGGCTATTTATGATGATTCATAGGTCAGTTGTGGTGAATTTAAGTTGTTTTATGGAGAGGATCAGCAGCATGCAAAAGGTGAGGCAGCCATCTTGGTGATTCATGACGGTGGACCGCGATGCCTGGAAGGCTGTGTCAGATGGGAGCCCTACTACAATTCTTCAGTCACATCTGGTCAAGTTCGTGCCGGGAACCCTGGGTCATAGATCTTATTTCCCAGGGCTACAGACTGGAGTTCCAAGATAATTCAAATCAGGCTTACCAGCTTCTCAAGAGCAAGTACAACTATAACTTTACAGCATGCCATCCAAAAACTGGTACAGACTCAAGTCATTGTGCTAGTTCCACCTCATCTGCAAAACAAGGGGTACTGTTCCAAATTGTTTGTAGTACTGAACCCAGACGGTTTGGTACGGCCGATTTTGAACCTCAAGCCCTTGAACCCGTACTTAAGAGTGTTAAAAATTTAAGATGGAATCTCTGAGAGCGGTGATCTCAGGTCTGGAGGAGGGGGAATTCCTAGTGTCTCTGGATATCAAGGATGCGTACCTTCACATCCCGATTTGGCCGCCTCATCAGGCTTATCTACGGTTTGCACTGCAGGACTGTCACTACCAGTTCCAGTCCCTGCCATTTGGTCTCTCCACTGGACCGAAGGTGTTCACCAAGGTGATGGCAGAGATTATGTTTCTACTCCGCAAACAGGGAGTGAATAGAATTCCGTACCTGGACGATCTTCTGATAAAGGCACCGTCCAGGAAGAGGTTGCTGGATAGCATTGGTCTCTCAACCAAACTTCTACAGGATCACGGGTTCCTTCCGTGGGAAAAGGTATTGGTAATCCAGTCGATGGTTCAGGATGTCCTCAAGCCAACCCGAATATCGGTGCATCTATGCATTCGCCTTCTGGGAAAAATGGTGGCCTCTTACGAGGCGCTTCAATACAGATGGTTTCACACAAGATCCTTCCAGCTCGATCTGTTGGACAAATGGTCTGGATCGCATCTTCACATGCACCAGAGGATCCGCCTGTCACCAAAGCCAGGATCTCCCTTTTGTGGTGGCTACAGACTTCTCACCTCGTCGCTGGTTTGGAGGTTCAGAATTCAGAACTGGTTCTGTTAACCACAGACGCAAGCCTCAGAGGTTGGGGAGCAGTCACCCAGGGGGGGCAGTTTCAAAGAAGATCTTCAAGTCAGGAAGTCATCCTTCCAATCAACATTCTGGAACTCTGGGCCATATACAATGCCCTTCTGCAGGCCTTTTATCTTCAAGTTCGGCCATTCAGGTCCAGTCGGGACAATGTGACTGCAGTGACGTACATAAACCGACAGGGCGGAACGAAAAAGCAGAACATCAATGTCAGAGGTGTCAAGAATTCTCTGGGCAGAAAAAAACGCCTGTGGCATTGTCAGTGGTCTTCATTCTGGGAATAGACAACAGGGAAGCAGACTTCCTCAGCAGACACGACCTGCACTCAGGAGTGAGGCCTTCATCCGGAGGTGTTCGGGTGCTTGACACGTCGGTGGGAATATCCTCAGATCGACATGATGGCCTCTCATTTCAACAAGAAGCTCAAGCAGTATTGTTCCAGGTTGGGAGACCCACAGGCAGCGGCAGTGGAAGCTCTGACGACACCATGGGTTTATCAGACGGTGTACGTGGTTCCTCCACTTCCTCTGATCCCAAGGATTCTAAAAAGAATAAAAAGGGATTAGGTTCAAGCAATAATCATTTCTCTGGACTAGCCAAGAAGGGTATGCGGACATTCTGGAGATGCTCCTCGAAGATCCATGGCCTCTACCTCTTCGCGAGGATCTTCTACAACAGGGCCCGTTCGTCTATCAGAACTTACTGCAGCTATGTTTGACGGCATGGAAGTTGAACAGCTGATTTTAGCCAGGAGAGGGATTCCTCACAAGGTCATCCCGACTATGAGCCAAGCCAGGATGGGGGTAACGTCAAAACATTACCACCGTATTTGGAAGAAATACGTTTCTTGGTGTGAGAGCAGAAGTTATTCTGCGGTGGAATTTCATTTGGGATGTTTCCTGCTTTTTCTGCAGGTTGGTGTGAATGTGGGCCTACGTCTGGGCTCCATAAAAGTCCAGATTTCGGCCTTGTCCATTTTTATTTTTTTCAATAACAATTGGCTTCTCTCCCTGGTCCAGATGTTCTTGAAAGGTGTACTGCATATCCAACCTCCCTTTGTGCCTCCCACGGCACCTTGGGATCTCAATTTGGTGCTGCAGTTCCTCCAATCGGACTGGTTTGAACCGTTACAGGAGGTGGACGTAAAATATCTTACGTGGAAAACTGTCACACTGTTGTCCTTGGCTTCAGCAAGACATGTGTCGGAGCTGGGGGCTTTGTTTTGCAAAAGCCCCTATTTCATTTTCCATGAGGACAGAGCTGAACTCAGAACTTATCAGCAATTTCTTCCTTAAGTGGTGTCTCGGTTTCACATCAACCAACCTATTGTGGTCCCGGTTGTCAGACACCTCTGCTACTTCAAAGTCTTTGGATGTTGTGCGGGCTTTAAAGGTGTATGTAAAAAAAAAAAAAAAAACAGCTCGTCTACGAAAATCGGACTTGCTGTTTGTTCTTTACGACCCCAATAAGATTGGGTGTCCTGCTTCTAAGCGAGGCATTCCCAACCACGGTTCTCAAGGCACACCAACAGTGCAGGTTTTAGTAATATCCAGGCTGCAGCACAGATGGTTAAATCAAAATAACTGAGCTACTAATCGTCACCTGTGCTGAAGCCTGGATATCCCTAAAACCTGCACTGTTAGTGTGACTTGAGGACCGTGGTTGGGAATGCCTGTAATTGCACACAGGATCAGGCTTACTATCCAGCATGCTTATTCCAGACCAGGCTTGCCGGTTCCAAAATCTGTACAGGCCCACTCTACTAGGTCGGTGGGTTCTACTTGGGCGGCTGCCTGGGGTGTCTTGGCTTTACAGCTCTGCCGAGCAGCTACTTGGTCAGGTTTGAACACGTTTGCAAAGTTTTACAAGTTCGATACCTTGGCCACTGAGGACCTTCAGTTTGGTCAGTCAGTTCTGCAAGAACCTCAGCACCCTCCCACTCGGTTAGGGAGCTTTGGTACATCCTCATGGTACTAAATGGACCCCAGTATCCTCTAGGACGTAAGAGAAAATAGGATTTTAATTACCTACTAGTAAATCCTTTTCTCATAGTCCGTAGAGGATACTGGCCGCGCGCCCAGTGCTTCGTTTATTCCTGCGCTGTTACTTGGTTAAGTATTGTTGTTTGGTTCAGCTGTTGCTGTTCCTGTTTTCAAGTTTGGTTAGCTTGGCTTTCCTCTTGTTTGTGTGCTGGTTCGGAATCTCACCACTATCCTTTTATAGCCTTCTCCCAAAGTATGTCTGTCTCCTCGGGCACAGTTTCCTAGACTAAGTCTGGGCATAGAGGGAGGAGCCAGCCCACACTATCAAATTCTTAAACTGCCCATGGCTCCCAGTGCACCCATCTATACCCCGTGGAACTAAATGGACCCCAATATCCTCTACGGACTACGAGAAAAGTATTTATCAATGGGTAATTAAAATCCTATTTTTAATCTTAAATTAAGTGTGCCATGTCTTCTAAGTGGGTCACCTTCAAGACTTTCCTAGAGAAGGATGTGCCTGCCCATGTCAACTAAATGAATGTTGACATTCTGGTGTTGATATGGTGGCTGCACCCCATCTGATTTGTCTGAAGTTCTTAAATGTCTTTGGAGGTTAATTCGGCAGTGCATATAATAGCGTTTCCCACCACTGATCACAGCAGAAACGGACTGTCCTCTATCAGCCAGAACTGGTGATTCTATGTTTATACTACATACAGACCACATTTAAATCTAAGTTTGAGCCTACTTTTTAAGTATGTTTTCTGTCTGATGAAGCATGCTGTAACCTGTGAAATATGTCAGTAACTATGAAAGAATGGAAACCATGATACAATTTTATTGAACCATATTAGAGAAATAAATGAACGTTGAATTAATCATCAGTGTTGAAGTGTATTTTAGCAGTATCATAACCTGTCTAAAGAAATACGCTCACTAATTTAGACCTGACATCTTCTGGTTCACCTGCACTCATGAGAGAGCTCATCTTCAAGGGCATTGTAGAAGCACAAGGGAGTCAACAACAAATTTTAAACCAGAGGTTCAAGTGTTACAAGCTTTGTTCACTGGCAAAGACCCTATGAGGTATAATAGCCGGTAGGTCCAGTAATTTATAAGCTCCATCATGTGGCAAGAGGAAAGTCCAGTAAATTGACAATAAATTTTGTATACATTTAGACATTAACATCTACCCTTATTTGAAAATATTTTTAACCATCAAGAAACAAAGGCCTACTGTAGGATTATTTTCAAATAAATATATAATATATATTTCTCTGACGTCCTAGTGGATGCTGGGAACTCCGTAAGGACCATGGGGAATAGCGGCTCCGCAGGAGACTGGGCACAAATAGAAAGCTTTAGTACTACCTGGTGTGCACTGGCTCCTCCCCCTATGACCCTCCTCCAAGCCTCAGTTAGATTTTTGTGCCCGAACGAGAAGGGTGCACACTAGGGGCTCTCCTGAGCTGCTTAGTGAAAGTTTTAGTTTAGGTTTTTTATTTTCAGTGAGACCTGCTGGCAACAGGCTCACTGCATCGAGGGACTAAGGGAAGAAGAAGCGAACTCACCTGCGTGCAGAGTGGATTGGGCTTCTTGGTTACTGGACACCATTAGCTCCAGAGGGACCGCTCACAGGCCCAGCCTTGGAGCTCGGTCCCAGAGCCGCGCCGCCGGCCCCCTTACAGAGCCAGAAGCAAGAAGAGTCCGGCAAATCGGCGGCAGAAGACATCCTGTCTTCCACAAGGTAGCGCACAGCACTGCAGCTGTGCGCCATTGCTTCTCAGCACACTTCACACTCCGGTCACTGAGGGTGCAGGGCGCTAGGGGGGGGGCGCCCTGAGCAGCAATAGAAACACCTTGGCTGGCTAAAAATACATCACATATAGCTACTGGGCTATATGGATGAATTTTAACCCCTGCCAGATTTTCACAAAAAGCGGAAGAAAGGCCGCCGAGAAGGGGGCGGAGCCTATCTCCTCAGCACACAGGCGCCATTTTCCCTCACAGCTCCGCTGGAAGGACGTCTCCCTGACTCTCCCCTGCAGTCCTGCACTACAGAAACAGGGTAAAAAAGAGAGGGGGGCACTAATTGGCGGGTTATTAACAATACAGCAGCTGTAAGGGAGAAACACTTATATAAGGTTGTCCCTATATCTATATATAGCGCTCTGGTGTGTGCTGGCATACTCTCCCTCTGTCTCCCCAAAGGGCTAGTGGGGTCCTGTCCTCAGAGCATTCCCTGTGCGTGTGCTGTGTGTCGGTACGTTTGTGTCGACATGTATGAGGAGGAAAATGGTGTGGAGGCGGGGCAATTGCCTATAATAGAGATGTCACCCCCTAAGGAGTCGACACCTGAGTGGATGGCTTTATGGAAGGATTTACGTGACAGTGTCAGCTCCTTACAAAAGACGGTTGATGACATGAGACAGCCGACTAATCAGCTAGTCCCTGTCCAGGCGTCTCAAAAACCATCAGGGTCTCTAAAAAGGCCGTTACCTCAGGTGGTGGATACTGACGTCGACATGGATACTGACTCCAGTGTCGACGGTGAGGAGACAAACGTGACTTCCAGTAGGGCCACACGTTACATGATCACGGCAATGAGAGAGGTGTTAAACATTTCTGATACTGCAAGTACCACTAAAAAGGGTATTATGTGGGGTGTGAAAACTACCTGTAGTTTTTCCTGAATCAGACGAATTAAATGAGGTGTGTGATGAAGCGTGGGTTTCCCCCGATAAAAAACTGATAATTTCTAAAAAGTTATTGGCATTATACCCTTTCCCGCCAGAGGTTAGGGCGCGTTGGGAAACACCCCCTAGAGTGGATAAAGCGCTCACACGCTTATCAAAACAAGTGGCGTTACCGTCTCCTGATACGGCCGCCCTCAAGGAACCAGGAAAACTGGAGAATATCCTTAAAAGTATATACACACATACTGGTGTTATACTGCGACCAGCAATCGCCTCAGCCTGGATGTGCAGCGCTGGGGTGGCTTGGTCGGATTCCCTGACTGAAAATATTGATACCCTGGATAGGGACAGTATATTGTTGACTATAGAGCATTTAAAAGATGCATATATGCGAGATGCACAGAGGGATATTTCCACTCTGGCTTCAAGAGTGAGTGCGCTGTCCATTTCTGCCAGAAGAGGATTATGGACGCGACAGTGGTCAGGTGATGCGGACTCTAAACGGCATATGGAAATATTGCCTTATAAAGGGGAGGAGTTATTTGGGGTCGGTCTATCGGACCTGGTGGCCACGGCAACTGCTGGGAAATCCACATTTTTACCCCAGGTAGCCTCTCAACATAAAAAGACGCCGTCTTATCCGGCTCAGTCCTTTCGTCCCCAAAAGGGCAAGCGGGCAAAAGGTTCCTCTTTTCTGCCCCGGGGCAGAGGAAGGGGAAAAAGACTGCAACAGACAGCCACTTCCCAGGAACAAAAGCCCTCCCCCGCTTCTGCCAAGTCCTCAGCATGACGCTGGGGCCTTACAAGCGGACTCAGGCACGGTGGGGGCCCGTCTCAAGAATTTCAGCGCGCAGTGGGCTCACTCGCAAGTGGACCCCTGGATCCTGCAAGTAGTATCTCAGGGGTACAAATTGGAGTTCGAGACGTCTCCCCCTCGCCGGTTCCTGAAGTCTGCTTTACCAACGTCTCCCTCCGACAGGGAGGCAGTATTGGAGGCAGTTCACAAGCTGTATTCCCAGCAGGTGATAATCAAGGTACCCCTCCTGCAACAAGGGAAGGGTTATTATTCCACGCTGTTTGTGGTACCGAAGCCGGACGGCTCGGTGAGACCAATTTTAAATCTGAAGTCTTTGAACACTTACATACAGAGGTTCAAATTCAAGATGGAGTCACTCAGGGCAGTGATCGCGAACCTGGAAGAGGGGGACTATATGGTGTCTCTGGACATCAAAGATGCCTACCTCCATGTCCCCATTTACCCTTCTCATCAAGGGTACCTCAGGTTTGTGGTACAAAACTGTCACTATCAGTTTCAGACGCTGCCGTTTGGATTATCCACGGCACCTCGGGTCTTTACCAAGGTAATGGCCGAAATGATGATTCTTCTTCGAAGAAAAGGCGTTTTAATTATCCCTTACTTGGACGATCTCCTGATAAGAGCAAGATCCAGAGAACAGTTAGTAGTCGGAGTAGCCCTATCTCAAGTAGTGCTACGGCAGCACGGCTGGATTCTAAATATCCCAAAATCGCAGCTGATTCCGACAACACGTCTTCTGTTCCTAGGGATGATTCTGGACACAGTCCAGAAAAAGGTGTTCCTTCCGGAGGAGAAAGCCAGGGAGTTATCCGAAATGGTCAGAAACCTCCTGAAACCAGGGCAAGTCTCAGTGCATCAATGCACAAGAGTCTTGGGAAAGATGGTAGCTTCCTACGAAGCGATTCCATTCGGCAGATTCCACGCAAGAACGTTCCAGTGGGATCTGCTGGACAAATGGTCCGGATCGCATCTTTAGATGCATCAACGGATAACCCTGTCCCCAAGGACAAGGGTGTCTCTTCGGTGGTGGTTGCAGAGTGCTCATCTTCTAGAGGGCCGCAGATTCGGCATTCAGGACTGGGTCCTGGTGACCACGGATGCCAGCCTGAGAGGCTGGGGAGCAGTCACACAAGGAAGAAATTTCCAGGGCTTGTGGTCAAGCCTGGAGACATCACTTCACATAAATATCCTGGAGCTAAGGGCCATCTACAATGCTGTAAGCCTAGCACGACCTCTGCTTCAAGGTCAGCCGGTGCTGATTCAGTCAGACAACATCACGGCAGTCGCCCACGTAAACAGACAGGGCGGCACAAGAAGCAGGAGGGCAATGGCAGAAGTTGCAAGGATTCTTCGCTGGGCGGAAAATCATGTGATAGCACTGTCTGGGAAGCAGACTTCCTCAGCAGGCACGACCTCCACCCGGGAGAGTGGGGACTTCACCCAGAAGTCTTCCACATGATTGTAAACCATTGGGAAAAACCAAAGGTGGACATGATGGCGTCACGCCTCAACAAAAAACTAGACAGGTATTGCGCCAGGTCACGGGACCCTCAGGCAATAGCTGTGGACGCGCTGGTAACACCGTGGGTGTACCAGTCAGTGTATGTGTTCCCTCCTCTGCCTCTCATACCCAAGGTACTGAGAATCATAAGGAGAGGAGTAAGGACTATACTCGTGGCTCCGGATTGGCCAAGAAGGACTTGGTACCCGGAACTTCAAGAGATGCTCACGGAGGACCCGTGGCCTCTACCTCTACGAAGGGACCTGCTCCAGCAGGGACCCTGTCTGTTCCAAGATTTACCGCGGCTGCGTTTGACGGCATGGCGGTTGAACGCCGGATCCTGAAGGAAAAAGGCATTCCGGATGAAGTCATCCCTACCCTGATCAAAGCCAGGAAGGATGTAAACGTGCAGCATTACCACCGTATTTGGCGTAAATATGTTGCGTGGTGCGAGGCCAGGAAGGCCCCTACAGAGGAATTTCAACTGGGTAATTTCCTGCATTTCCTGCAAACAGGACTGTCTATGGGCCTAAAATTAGGGTTCATTAAGGTTCAAATTTCGGCCCTGTCGATCTTCTTCCAAAAAGAACTGGCTTCAGTTCCTGAAGTTCAGACGTTTGTCAAAGGGGTGCTGCATATACAGCCTCCTTTTGTGCCTCCAGTGGCACCTTGGGATCTCAATGTGGTTTTGGGGTTCCTAAAATCACATTGGTTTGAACCACTCACCACTGTGGACTTAAAATATCTCACATGGAAAGTGGTAATGCTATTGGCCTTGGCTTCAGCCAGGCGCGTGTCAGAATTGGCGGCTTTATCCTATAAAAGCCCTTACCTAATTTTTCATACGGATAGGGCAGAATTGAGGACTCGTCCTCAGTTTCTCCCTAAGGTGGTTTCAGCGTTTCACCTGAATCAGCCTATTGTGGTACCTGCGGCTACTAGGGACTTGGAGGACTCCAAGTTGCTGGACGTAGTCAGGGCCATGAAAATATACGTTTCCAGGACGGCTGGAGTCAGAAAATCTGACTCGCTGTTTATCCTGTATGCACCCAACAAGCTGGGTGCTCCTGCTTCTAAGCAGACTATTGCTCGTTGGATTTGTAGTACAATTCAGCTTGCACATTCTGTGGCAGGCTTGCCACAGCCAAAATCTGTAAAAGCCCATTCCACACGGAAAGTGGGCTCATCTTGGGCGGCCGCCCGAGGGGTCTCGGCTTTACAACTTTGCCGAGCAGCTACTTGGTCAGGGGCAAACACGTTTGCTAAATTCTACAAATTTGATACCCTGGCTGAGGAGGACCTGGAGTTCTCTCATTCGGTGCTGCAGAGTCATCCGCACTCTCCCGCCCGTTTGGGAGCTTTGGTATAATCCCCATGGTCCTTACGGAGTTCCCAGCATCCACTAGGACGTCAGAGAAAATAAGAATTTACTTACCGATAATTCTATTTCTCATAGTCCGTAGTGGATGCTGGGCGCCCATCCCAAGTGCAGATTGTCTGCAATACTTGTACATAGTTATTGTTAACTAAATCGGGTTATTGTTGTAGTGAGCCATCTTTTCTAGAGGCTCCTCTGTTTATCATACTGTAAACTGGGTTCAGATCACAAGTTATACGGTGTGATTGGTGTGGCTGGTATGAGTCTTACCCGGGATTCAAAATCCTTCCTTATTGTGTACGCTCGTCCGGGCACAGTATCCTAACTGAGGCTTGGAGGAGGGTCATAGGGGGAGGAGCCAGTGCACACCAGGTAGTACTAAAGCTTTCTATTTGTGCCCAGTCTCCTGCGGAGCCGCTATTCCCCATGGTCCTTACGGAGTTCCCAGCATCCACTACGGACTATGAGAAATAGAATTATCGGTAAGTAAATTCTTATTTTAACTAAATGCTCCATAGTAAAGCAACCAATCTGATTCCAGAATCAACTAAATGCTCCATAGTAAAGCAACCAATCTGATGCCAGAATCTTTTAATATACGGGCATATCCAGAAGCAATGGAAAAGGTCTGCTGGTTCATGAGAACATTTAGGACATGCTGAATTGTCCAAATTCCTTTTCTCTTACGTCCTAGAGGATACTGGGGTCCACATTAGTACCATGGGGTATAGACTGGTCCACTAGGAGCCATGGGCACTTTAAGAATTTTATAGTGTGGGCTGGCTCCTCCCTCTATGCCCCTCCTACCAGACTCCGTTTAGAAAATGTGCCCGGAGGAGCCGGTCACGTTTGGGAAGCTCCTGAAGAGTTTTCTGCATTTATTTTCTATTTTATTATTTTCAGGCAGGTCTGGTTTGCACCAGACTGCCTGCTTTGTGGGACTTGGGGGGGGGGGAATGGCCTAACCTCCCTAGGGTTAATGGTCCCGTTCCCCACTGACAGGACACTGAGCTCCTGAAGGCCCCACCACGGCGAGCGTACAGACCCGCAGCACGCCGCCACCCCTAACAGCCAGAAGACTGAATAGTGGTGAGTAGGTGGCCGGCTGTAATGGCGGCATAAGGGTAGGAGCGCATCGATGCATACAAGCTGCGCTCCAGGCTTCAGATGCACGGAGTGACCGCTGTGAGGGGCGGCTGGAGCCACTACTGTTACCCACAAACTGGCATACCTTACAGGGGTTTTAACCCGCTGTAGACTTTATTCTGCACCTCAGCCAGTATAAAACCCGTGAAGACCGCGCACCATTACGGGGGCGGGGCTTTCACTATGAGTGGACCCAGCAGCTCACCAGTGACATTTTCTCTTACGTCCTAGAGCACAGGTTCTCAAACTCTGTCCTCAGGACCCCACACAGTGCATGTTTTGCAGGTTTTCTCGCAGAATCACAAGTGAAATAATTAGCTCCACCTGTGGACCTTTTAAAATGTGTCAGTGAGTAATTAATACACCTGTGCACTCGCTGGGTGACCTGCAAAACATGCACTGTGTGGGGTCCTGAGGACTGAGTTTGAGAACCATTGTCCTAGAGGACGCTGGGGTTCCATTTAGTACCATGGGGTATAGATGGGTCCTTTGGAAGCCATGGGCACTTTAAGAGTTTAATAGTGTGGGCTGGCTCCTCACTCTATGCCCCTCCTACCAGACTCCGTTTAGAAAATGTGCCCGGAGGAGCCGGTCACAGCTAGTGGAGCTCCTAGGAGTTTTTCTAGTTTTATTGTTTTTCTAAGAGTGTTAGGTACAGGAAGGCTGCTGGCAACAGCCTCCCTGTTTAGGGGGGAGTAGGAACCAACTCTAGAAGTTAATGGTTCTCTATCTCCGCTGACAGGACACTGAACTCCTGAGGGTGCTGATCGCAAGCCCCCGAGGCGACTGCTCACTCCCGCAGCACGGCCGCTACCCACTAACAGAGCCAGAAGAAAGAAGAGTGGTGAGTATAATGTCGGCAGCCCGGAACGCAGGTAGCCAGCGGGAATGGCGGCACAAGGGTGGGAGCGCAGCTCTGACAGGCTGCGCTCCGGAGGGCTCAGAGGCACACTGTGTACGGTGCCGTAAGGAGCGTCCTGAGCCAGCGCAATCACCCTACACTGGTCACAGAAGGCTACCAGGGACTTATTCAACTGTTTGCTGCAAATTACCTCAGGCCAGTATAATACAATAAGTGCAGGAAGACGCGCCATTACAAGGGGACGCAGGACTGCAAAAAACAGCTAGCCAGCGATCAGGTCTAAATTACCCCCCCATGTACGTGGCTGCTGGAGTATCACAGTGCCCGGTCATTGCAAGGTGCTGGATCACAAAGGCCATAGAGAAGTGGGCTGCTGATCTCGCCTCCGGCATACAGGAGAACAGAGGCCATACGGAACGTCTCAAATTGTCATCTCACATACAGGAATCTGTGGGTTTCTTATGTGAGACCATTAAAGAAATAGGTTTCCTAAATGCACGTCTGACATCTGTCTGTTTCAGCAAGGAGGACCTTGTGGCTACGTCAATGGGCAGCAGATGCTTTATCAAAGAAGACTGTAGAAGGACAACATAGCTATAAGGGAACAACTAAAACATTTATCTTTAGAAAAGCTAACTTCAATATGCTGAGACGGGCACTAAACGACATTGACTGGGAAGTTTTGTTTCAGGGTAAGGACACTTCGGAAATGTGGGATGCTTTAAAATGGTTACTTGATAGCAATATTCACAAATTCATTCCCATGGGCAAAAAACGCAGGAGTACTAAACACAAATGAATGTGATTTAATAAGGAGGTCAAAAAGGAAATGGCTAATAAGAGGCGTACTTTCAAAGCATTTAAATCAGTTGGAGGGGAGGAGTCATTCCAGTATTACAAGGAATGCAATAAAAGGTGCAAAAAGGTAATAAGAGCAGCTAAAATTGTAAATGAAAAGCAAATTGCTATAGAAATATTGGAAGGAATTTTGAGGGATAGCATACAGGATTATCTGCAGGTTAATAAGATTATTACCAAGAGTCAGCATGGATTTGCAAGGGACAGATCATGTCAAACTAACTTAATTAGCTTCTACGAGGAAGTGAGCGATAATCTCGACCAAGGCAATGCAGTGGATGTTGTATTTTTAGATTTTGAAAAAGCCTTCGATACAGTGCCTCACAGGAGACTGATCATCAAATTAAGGGAACTTGGCATAGGATATACTATTTGTACATGGATAGGTAATTGGCTGGATAACAGAGTACAAAGAGTAGTGGTCAACGGGACATTCTCCAGTTGGGCACTAATAGTCAGCAGAATACCAAAAGGGTCCATACTTGGCCCGCTACTGTTCAATATATTTATTAATGATCTAGGAATAGGTCTGGGAAGCACAGTGTCAATCTTTGCAGATAATACCAAACTGTGTAAGGTCATTATTTCAGAAGGTGATTTGGAGTCTCTACAGAATGACTTACTTAAACTTGAAACCTGGGCGTCTAAATGGGGAATGAGGTTCAATATTGAAAAATGCAAAGTTATGCAGTTTGGGATTAAAAACAAATTTGCATCCTACACACTTAATGGGAAAAATATAGGGGTAGCAGTAGTGGGAAAAGATTTGGGGGTGCTCATAGATAATAGGCTTAATAACAGTCAACAATGTCAAAATGCAGCAAAGAAGGCAAGTAAAGTGCTCGCATGCATAAAATGGGGTATTGAGACAATGGACGAGGATGTAATCCTGCTTCTGTATAAATCATTGGTACGTCCGCACCTGGAATATTGTGTACAATTTTGGGCACCATATTATAAAAACGATATCTGGGACCTCGAAAGAGTGCAAAGGCGAGCTAATAAGCTGATGAAAGGGTTAGAGACATTGGAGTATGAGGAAAGGCTTACTAGGTTAAATATGTATTCCCTTGAAAAGAGGAGACTAAGAGGAGACATTATTAATATCTTCAAATATGTAAAGGGTCAATACAAAGAGTTAGCAGGGGATTTGTTTATTAATAGAAGTCTGTATAGGACACGTGAGGCTGGAGGAGAGAAAATTCCATACAAATCATAGGAAGGGGTTCTTCACCGTAAAGGCAATAAGGATTTGGAACTCCCTGCCGGAGAAGATAATAATGGCGGATTCTGTAAATGCATTTAAAAACGGATTGGACAGTTTTCTAGCTGAGAAAAGGCTATAGCATTTAATATATTGACATTAAGTATATGGGTGTGATACGACATATAGTTGTCAATAGGTACGAAACCATTATTTTGGCTGGTGCATTATAATGTGCACTGCTTAATACAGAATACAGGTTGAACCCGATGGGCTTTTTGCCTCTTTTCAACCTCATTAAATATGTTACTATGTTACCTTTCACAGGCGAGACATTATTTGGCGAGGAGCTCAGTAAGTGGATTAGTCAAGCTACTGCGGGTAAGTCCAACTTTTTACCATCCGCGGCTCTGCCAGCTAGAAGGGCATATCCGGGCCCTTCTCTGCAGTCATTTCTGACTGCCAGATTTCAGAGTAGAGCAAGAGGTGCCTCTAATGCAGCAAGAGGTACCAGAGGAAAAAACCGTAAGTCAGCAGCCACAGGAAGCCAGAACCAGAGCGGAACCTCTGCTTCCTCAAAGCCTTCAGCATGACGCCATGCTTCCGAGCCAGGAGGATCTCCCAGTCGGGGCCCAGCTAAGGTTCTTCAGCCACGTCTGGAAGGTTTCCTGTCAGGATGCCTGGATAAGAGGCATTGTTTCCCAGGGTTACAGACTGGAATTCGAGGTTCTTCCTCCTCAGAAATTTTTCAAATCAAACTTAACGGCTTCTGCAGATATGCAGATAACGTTAAGTTTGGCAATAGACAGATTGGTACAGGCCCAGGTCATAGTGCCAGTTCCTTCTCATTCACAAACAAAGGGTTACTATTCAAACCTGTTTGTGGTACCAAAACTGGATGGTTCAGTCAGACCTATCTTGAATCTCAAGTCCCTGAATCCATATCTGAAGGTCTTCAAATTCAAGATGAAATCTGAGAGCGGTGGTGGCAGGTTTGGAAAAGGATCAGTTTCTAGTGTCGTTAGACATCAAGGATGCCTATCTCTATGTCCCAATTTTGTCGCCTCATCAGGCTTACCTATGGTTTGCCCTACTTAAGGAGCATTACCAGTTCCTGGCCTTGACCTTTGGACTCTCAACGGCGCCGAGAGTGTTTACAAAGGTAACTGATGATGGTGCAACTCAGACTACAGGGAGTAGACATTGTCCCCTATCTGGACGATCTGCTGATAAAGGTCCAATCCAGGGATCAGCTGTTGCACAATATCAATATCATGACAAGCTTACTGACACATCACAGTTGGATTCTGAATTTACAGAAGTCAAGTTTGGAACCGACTCAGAGACTCCAATTCCTGGGGATGATCCTCGACATGGTGTTGCAGAAAGTATACCTCCCTCTGGAAAAGGTTACAGCGATCCAGATGATGGTGCGCCTGGTTCTGAAGTCTCAAACGGTCTCGGTCCATCTCTGTATTCGACTGCTGGGGAAGATGGTAGCTGCTTACGAAGCTACACAGTACGGCAGGTTCCATGCGAGAACTTTCCAGTTGGACCTTCTCAGCAAGTGGTCAGGATCACACCATCATATGCACCAGGTGATACGCCTATCGCCTCAAACAAGAGTGTCACTCCTGTGGTGGTTACAGACCTCTCACTTAGTAAAGGTCGGTCCTTTGCAATGTACCTTCAGATTCTACTGACGACGGATGCCAGCCTCCGAGGCTGAGGGGCAGTATCACAGGGAGTGCAGTTTCAGGGAAGATGGTCCAGTCAGGAATCGACTCTTCCCATAAACATCCTGGAGCTCTGAGCGATATACAACGCTCTAATTCAAGGTGCGCATCTGCTAAGGAACCAGGCCATAGAGATTCAGTAGGACAACGCAACGGCTGTTGCATACAGAAATCACCAGGGTGGAACAAAAAGCAGAGCGGCAATGAGAGAAGTCACCAGGATTCTTCTCTGGGCTGAAAGGCATGCAAGAGCCATATCCGCCATCTTCATAGCAGAAGTGGACAACTGGGAAGCAGACTTCCGCAGCAGACACAACCTTCACCCAGGAGAGTGGGATCTTCATCCATAGGTCTTCGAGAAAATAATCCATCGGTGGGGTTGCCTGCAGGAAGATCTGATGGCGTCCAGGCTAAAAAAGAAGCTTCCATGCTATTGCGCCAGGACTCCAGATCCACAGGCAGTGGCGGTGGATGCTTTAACGTTGAACTGGAATTACCAATTGGTGTACCTGTTTCCTCCGCTTCTGTTGCTAGCGAGAGTTCTCAGGCGGCTGAAGCAGGAGGGAGTTCCGGAAATCTTGCTTGCTCCGAATTGGCCTCACAGGGCCTGGTACGCGGATCTCCTGTTCCTGTTGGAGTAGAATCCTTGGCCGCTGCCGCTCCAAGAAGATATTCTTCAACAAGGCCCCTTCGTCTATCCAGACTTACAGTGGCTACATTTGATGGCATGGAAGTTGAAAGGGAGATCTTAGCGCATAAAGGTATTCCTGATGTGGTGATTCCTACTATAATCCAGGCTAGGAAAGCGGTTACATCTCGTCATTATCATCAGATATGGAAGAGATACGTTTTGTGGTGTGAAGGACGAAATTGGTCTCCTGCTGAATTTAAGCTTGGACGTGTTTTGAGGTTCCTGCAGGTGGGACTAGATATGGGCCTGTGGTTAGGCTCTCTGAAGGTTCAGATTTCGGCTTTGTCGATCTTCTTTCAGAAACAACTTGCGGTTCTTCCAGAGATTCAGACCTTTCTGCAGGGTGTGTTACACATCCAGCCACCGTTTGTTCCACCTTCGGCTCCCTGGGATCTGAAAGTGGTCCTGGTGTAAACGCTGGTTTACTTACATGACTAAAAAGCATATACCTTAAACACACTTGATACACTTTACTATTGAGCTGCTGTGGCCGCAGTAATTAACCTTTCACCTTTATATTATTTGCAAACCTGTCGCACAGGGTACGCACTCTGCGTATGTACGCCGAAAGGGCATAGGGACTACACAGTTTGCATACACAGGCCGGGTGTAGTATGGCTGACCGGCGGTCTCCTGACCGCCGATCAGCTTACAGACGCCGGGATCCCGGCGGGGAGGGGCGAGTGCAGCAAGCCCCTTGCGGGCTCGCTGCGCTTGCCACGCTGCGGGCTCGGTGGCGACCTGCGGTCACCACGGGTTCTATTCCCACTCTATGGGTGCCGTGGACACCCACGAGTGGAAATAGTCCCTGTTGGTCAGCATGCCGACCATCGGGATACCGAGCCGGCGGGATGGTGGAGGAGGTCATGTGACCGCCGGTCACATGAATACCACCCCACAGGCCTATACGCTGTTAGCACAATGCAGCAGCCCGAGTGGCTGTAAATACACTTTAAACCTTCGCAAGGAAATGGAACACGACACCAATTGCAATTCAAAACTAGGTTGAGGTCTAACCCACCAACGGTTCTTTACTTGCAGGGGGTAACAATATATACAATACAATAGAATAATGGCTAGTCAATGGTACATACTTGTTTGGTTTTCGCCTGCACTTCCCAGTCTGGTTCTCAGTCATCCGGGTAGATGACCTTAAGAGTCTGTGTGTGACCAGGCATGCAGCTGGCTCTTTTATACAATCTTCCAAAACCTAACACAATGGATACTGTAATCTTTGTCCATTGGACACAGGGATGGTCATTTACAGTACAGGAGAGGTCATAGGTTGGTTTGAATAGGTGGACGATGTCTGTTCCAGATGCAGCTGTAGGTGGTCTCCTCTGGATTCCCGCCGCATAACAAATGTACAGTAAATACAGTTTATATTTATATTCTGCTCCTGCGCATAACTATTCGCAGGAGCGTGCGATCTTCTGCAAACCAACACCGGAATATTGCCCTTAAAATACCCTACAGCTGGATACCATCCACCTTATAACCTTGTTCTGTCCCCTCCTATCCTGTAAAGGTGAATCCCTTTGTTCTGATACCATTTAAACTGTTGTAACTTGCTGGTGTGATGCAGGGAGACTATGTGTACATTGTGCACTATTTGGATTAAATATGTAATGTGTTTTTATGGCTTTTCCATGCGACTACAAACCCTACCGTAAATACTCATACCACGCGCTAATGCGCAGGACCGCTGGAGCGACCATACGCAAATTGCGAATATGTGCACACACAGCAGAATAAGTACGCGCACGGAGGCCATCTGTGTGTAGTTTGTACGTGATGTGTGTACTGCAATATTTTTCGACTTCGACACTGGATTTCCTGCAACCTTCCTGGTTTGAGCCGTTGCAGACTGTTGAGAAAAAGTTCTTGACGTGGAAGACAGTGGTGCTGCAGGCTGTAGCGTCAGCTAGGAGAGTCTCGGAATTGGGGGCTTTGTCATGCAAAAGTCCCTATCTGGTGTTTCACAAGGACAGAGCGGAGCTGCGCATGTGTCAGACATTTCTGCCTATGGTGGTCTCTGCCTTCCATAGTAATGAACCTATCGTGGTTCCAGTACTGTCGAAAGATTCGTCTACTCCAAAGTTGTTGGATATTGTCAGAGCTTTGGAAATGTACATCAAGAGGACTGCTCATTTCAGGAAAACGGACTCTCTGTTT
This sequence comes from Pseudophryne corroboree, assembly GCF_028390025.1. Classification (NCBI taxonomy): domain Eukaryota; kingdom Metazoa; phylum Chordata; class Amphibia; order Anura; family Myobatrachidae; genus Pseudophryne; species Pseudophryne corroboree. Next base: position 406,034,224 of record NC_086446.1, read on the forward strand.
GTCTTGTATGATGCGAACAAGATTGGATGTCCTGCTTCCAAACAGTCTATTGCTTGCTGGATTAAGCTTACTATTCAGCAGGCTTACGCCTCGGCTCATTTGCCTAGGCCTCAGTCTATTAAGGCCCACTGTACTATATCAGTGGGCTCTTCTTGGGCGGCTGCTCGGGGACTCTCGGAATTACAGTTACGCCGTGCCGCTACTTGGTCGGGATCGAACACTTTTGTAAGGTTCTACAGGTTTGATACCCTAGTATCAGAGGATGCTCAGTTTGGATGTTCGGTCCTGCAGGGGTCTCAGCATGTTCCCACCCGTTCTGGGAGCTTTGGGTCGTCCCCATCATTCTAAGGGCCTTCCCCAGTAACCCCTAAGGATATAAGAGAAAATAGGATTTTAATTAGCTACCGGTAAATCCGTTTCTCGTAGTCCGTAAAGATTTTTTTTTCCTGCATTACTGTTGGTTTCTGTATGAAACTTGTTTGGGTCAGCTTGCTGTCCTCATACGTCAGAGTTGATCGCAGCAGCAAATTTGTTAGCAGTTGGGCAAAACTATGTGCACTGCAGGGGGGGGGGCAGATGTAACGTGCAGAGAGAGTTAGATTTGGATGGGGTGTGTTCAAACTGAAATCTAAATTGCCGTGTAAAAATAAAGCAGCCTGTATTTACCCTGCACAGAAACAATATAGCCCACTTAAATCTAGCTCTCTGCAAATGTTATATCTGCCACACCTGCAGTGCACATGGTTTTGCCCAACTGCTAACAAATTTGCTGCTGCAATCAACTCTGAATTACCCCGTATGTTCAGTTGTCTGTTCAGTATGGTGTGTGTTGGTCATGTTTACATATTCCACTTTTTGAGTTATGTTTAATTAAGTTTTTACCTATTGTTTGCTTTGTTTTTTCCTCCTCTCAAAGTATGTTCCGTCTCCTTCGGGCACAGATTTTTGTTAACTGGCTTGTGGGAGGGGGCATAGGGAGGAGGAGCCAGCACACACTAACTAAAGCAGAGGTTCCCAAACGCGGTCCTCAAGGCACCCCAATGGTCCTGGTTTTAAATGTATCCGTGCTTGGCCACAGGTGACTTGATTAGCACCTTAGTCAATTTGATTTAACCATCTATGCTGAGCCATGGATATACCTAAAACTTGGACTGTTAGGGTGCCTTGAGGACCGCGTTTGGGAACCTCTGAACTAAGGCATTATACGCTGATCTGAAGAGCACGTCAGTGGTGCCCCCTTGGCATCTGTCCCTCCGACCGGATCTTATCTCCCAGGCGCCATTCCTTCATCAGGACCTTTCATGTCTGGCTTAAATGGGGGATTGCAACAGCCCTTTTGAAGGCTGTGGTTTCTCAGATCCCGTTGTCCAGACTATGCTCTGCGCCAGGAAGCTGGCTTCCACCAAGATACAGCTTTGAGAGTGGAAGTCTTACCTGATATGCTTGTCAGAAACACAAGCTGGAAATGTTCTTCAAAAATTATATTTCTTACAAGCACGATTAGACATGGGCCTCCATTTGCCTTCTCTAAAGGGTCAGATCTCAGCTTTCACTGTTTACTTTCAGAGACTTATGGCAGTTCTTCCAACTGTTCCAACTTTTCTACAGGGGGTACTTCCCATCCAACTTCTTTTGTTTTCCAGTTTGTGACCTGGTATTTGGTTTTCAGGGCTTTTCAAGGACTCTCCTTTGAGCCTTTAGACTGTCTTCCTTCTGGCTATATCCTCAGCCATCTGGTCTCTGAGTTGAGTGCTTTGTCTCACAGTTCTCCTTTTCTGATTTTTGGACGTAGTATGGGCTCTGCACTCTATATGGCAAGGTCTCAGAAGTTTTGTCACACAGACTCTGTTTGTCCTATATTCCTTGGTCAAAGTTGGTTGGCCTGCTTCAAGACAATTGCTCATTGGGTCAGTAATGAGGTAATTTGTCAGGCTTATTCCTCAGCTGGCCTTCCAGTTCTGGGAGCCCGTTTGACCTAGTCGGTGGGACCTTCAGGAAGGCTTGGCATGGTGCTACATTGGGACAGCTTTGCAAGGCTGCTACTTGGTCTTCCACTCACACCATCATCAGATTCTATCAGTTTGATTCATTCGCCTCTAGGGATGTTAGTGTTGGATATAGAGTTTTGCACTCACCATAGTAGCAACCCCCCTCCCCTTTTAAAGGGCCTCTGATATACTACAACTAATAAAGTCTATAAACCATTACTCCTCTATGGTGTGGATTCCTTTTCTGTCCTCGTTTGGGCGAACATAGGGAAATTTACTACTTGTTTAACGTTTTTGGGTGTTATTTTAATAAGCATTACTACACTGTTAGATAAATGTATTATTTTCCAAGCATTTGTATTGTCATAGGAAAGTATATTAACAAAAGAAAAAGAATATATCCCTTCTATTTTAACCATGAAAGGGCTGAGGGAAATTGTGATTAAGCTTTAAGTTAACATTAAGTTTAAAGTTTGTGTCCTTTATAAAAGTGACATTCTGTCTGTATGGACACATTGTAGCAGCTGGGATCTTTCCACTGGAATATTTAACTCCTTGGCAATACTACAGATAATTTATTTCATGTAGCCAACATTTTGGTCATAGGGAGGAGAGTCTTGCAAAAGCATAGGATGTGGGTTGTAAAAGGAGGACCAGAAAACAGTTAGGACAGACATAAACATGTAGCTTTCACTCTTGGATTACTTGGGCGACAAAGCCCATGGGCAGGTACATTGTACAGTAGGGTTCTGTAATTGGGGTTAACAGTGACAACTGCCTAAACTTTCTAATTACGGAATTATTTATAAATAATAGGCTATAACAACACTGAATTACTGTCATTGGTAGCTTTAAGTGTCATGATGGCCTTAACAAGTGTCCAGTACATCTTACAGCACACCATGCAAGTAAATGAAGTGATGCATCTCAATGCAATTTTGCTTACTGCCAATAAATCTATATTCCTAATGCATTTACTTACTAGACCCGAGGAGCAGGAGGGGGCCTGATGCAGAGTTCCATGCAAGTACATTTTGCAGACAGATCTTGCAGTTTTCAGCACTGCACATGCTCCATAGCTGAGCATACGAATTTCTGTGGCATTTACAATTGTGGCTGAATGGGTGTATAAGGACTGTACAATAAGTTTCCAGATGTGCAGTGCATAAGTAGAGTAGATACAATTTGACTGGTTGTGAACTGTAATCTCTGATTAAAGTTCTTGTGAAATGTCAATGCACAGAACCATATATGAGCAGCACTGCACACCGAAAAAGCCAGCATATTCATTTTCTTCACAAACTTGTAACTGAGCTCAACTAGGGGGGTGGTTAGCCCTAGCCATCACCATCAGAGGGTTAGGGTAAGGTGAAAATACCCTCTCCGATGTCTGGATCTTCAACATCAGGATGCCGCTGTCATTCATGTGACCATCAGAATGCCATACCAAACCCCTCAACAGAAGCCAATGGAGAGCTATGACCTTCTACAACTACAAGAGTGGTCTGCGACAGCAGGAGTGTTTACACCAACTGCAAGCTTTTTTGGGGGAGGAAGTATCGTCCCAAACTACTGTTTGACTATTTGCAGAATTTCGGCACGGGAGATGGTTCCTGGAAGACGAGGAATTCTGCAGCCGACCTGTGTCCGTCATCACTGAGTACAACGTTGCGGCCATGTGGGCCAAAGTTGTTGTGGACACCAGGCTGACTCATTGGGATGCATCTGCTTAATACTGAATGAAAAGCTTGGCCTGACCAAGGTTTCTTCACGCTGGGTGCACCATCAGCTGACTTGACAGCCGAAGGAGGCTCGGGTGACTTGTTGCAACAACATGCTGGCAAGATTTGATGGCGGTCGCTCAAACTCTGTCTGGGAGATTATCAGTGGTGATGAATCCTGGAACTACAGATTCGGCCCTGAGAAGTCAGTAGTCGGCCCAGAGGACCCCCGTTGGAGGTGAGCTGCCACAGAAGTTCTGATGTAAGCGCAGTTTGGCCAAGCATCTGATGGCTGTTTTTATTACCAAAACTGGTCATGTAGTTATCGTGTAGCAATGCAGTCACTGGGGACTGGTACACAAACCAATGCCCAACATACAGTAAGTGCTGGAAAAAAACTCCAAGTCCCTTCCAAGAGCTCGTGGTGCCCTTCTCCATCACAACATTGCACCTGCCCACAAGTGGAGGAAAGTGGTGGATTTTCTGGCATTAGAATACATCAAGGAGCCTTTGACATCCACCATACAGTCCAGACCTGGCCCCCTGCAACTTCTTTGTGTTTCCAAAACATCAAGCGCAAGATGCATGGGATTAATTTTGAGTCACCAGAAGCTGTAGTGGAGACCTTCATCCAGCATGTAGAAGATCTGCTTTGGACTGGTCCTGCTGCTTCATAAAGTGGTTTGAGTGCATGCAACTTTGCATAGACTCCTCTAGTGAATACTTTGAGGAAAAAAAAAAAAAATCACTTTTGTAAACATAAATACTTTTTGTGCATCTAGAAACTTATTGCACACCACTCGTATCTGGGTGGTAACTTGATGTTCACACATTAGCTCAGTTTAGCGAGTGCTTTTAGATGGAGTTGCAGGCTGCATAGAGTTGGACTATCTGTTATCAGATGGTTATTTTGCACCTAGGACAGGGTTGGTGTACAAGTGCACTGATAATGGCTATAAAAGCAAGGTAATAGCACTCACTTTAGTCCAAAAATAGATTTAAAAACAAGTCTGATTATACTCTGTTCACAAGTCCACTGGTTTTGATTGTGAATCCTAATATCCTCAATGCTGTCCTCATACAACTACGGAGGCTCCGTTTCATGGATGAAATAAAGAACAGAAGAACATCATAGTGTAAAGCTAGATACACACTATAAGATTCTGTCCAATCTTTCTGCTTGGAACGAAAATATGGTAATGTATGGGAGCAAATGACAATTGACCATTTGCTTCCAAAAACTGGAAAACAGACACACAAAAAATGGATGTTCAGACAAAGTGGATAAATCCATTTGAATTAACTAATTTATCTGATTGGCCATTTTTGCCCATTTTCTGGCTTTTGGGATAAAATGGTTGATTTGTCATTTGGTCCAATACTTTTCCAGATTTTCGCTCCAACCAAAAGATTGTACAAATAATCTTATGGTGTGTATCCAGCTTAATATGTCTAAATACAAAGGTGTGGATAGGCAAAGTGCTCTAACAGACTCTACAGATGTAGCCATGTTCATCTTACTGCGATGCAGCATGCTGTAACACGGCTTGCTGCATAGTATTCCAGGCTGTGACTATTTGCAGCCGTCGATTACTTTAATTCCTTTAGGAATGAATGGATAGTAACTATCCTGGCCATAACAATGCTAACTGACCAATACTTTGATTCCATGCACTCCATCGGGTATTCCTGTAATGTGCTAGAATATGTTGTGTGCTAAATCAGTGTTTAAGGCAAACTGGTTATACAGTGGTGTGAAAAAGTTTTTGCCCCTTTCCTGATTTTTTTTTCTGTTTATGCATATTTGTCACTTACTACTTTCAGATTGTCAAACAAAACTGTATATACACTAAGACGAGAACAACCTTGGTAAACACAAAATAGAGTTTTTTTATTTATTAATTCATTTACTGCAGGAAAAAAGTTATCCAACACTTATGTGCAAAATGAATCCCCCCCCCCCCCTAAACTTAATAACTGGTTTTGCAAAACATACATCACTGTGGATGAACTTTGGCCCACCCTTCTTTACAGAATTCCTTTAATTCAGCCACATTAGATGGTGTTCAAGCATGAAGTGCCTGTTTATGATCCTGCCACAGCATCTAAACTGGATTCAAGTCAGGACTAGGCCACTTCTAAACCTAATTTTGTTTTTTTTTATTAGCCATTTGCTCTTCTGCTTGGGATCGTTTGTTGTCTTGCTGCATAACAAAATTGTGTTTGACCTTAAGATCATGGGCTGATGAATCAACATACTACAGTAACTCAGAATTTTCTATTAAAAAGCAGAATTATGATTCCATTAATTACCCAGGTACTGAAGCAGCAAAGCACACCATTCCCACCCACAAGTTTGAGTGTTGGTATTATGTTCTTGTTGTGGAATGCTGTAATAGCTTTACTCAAGCTATAACAGGACCCATGTCTTCCAAAAAGTTCAATTTTTGACTCCTCAGCCCAAAAGACTTACAGGTTGTCAAAGTGTTTGCTTTTTGGCAAATTTGAGACAAGCCTTTATATTTCTCTTGGTAAGCAGTGGATTTTGCCTTACAACGCTTTAATGGATACCCATGAGATGGATGGAATCATAAACGCTGACATTAACTTAAGCAGGTTAGGCCTGCTGTAGATGTCTGTCTGGGTTCTTTTGCGACTTCTTGAATTGAGCCGTTGATGCACTCTTAGAGGTTTTATGGTAGGCTAGCCACTCCTCGGAAATATTCACCACGTTTCACATTTTCTCTATTTGTAGATAATAGCTGTCTCTGTGGTTCACTGGAGCCCCAGAGCATTGGAAAAGGCATTGCAACCCTTTTCACAGTGATATAGGAGTTGATCGTAGCCCTGCAAAATTTTGCAGGGCTACGATCATGACCATAGACATGCGGGGGGACGCCCAGCACAGGGATGTCCCGCCCCGCATGTCAGCGCCGGCCCCTCCCCGCAGAAGTGCAAAAGCATCGCACAGCGGCGATACTTTTGCACTTTAGAAGTAGCTCCCGGCCAGCGCAGCTTTAGCGTGCTGGTCGGGAGCTACTCGTCGCTCCCTGGCCTACAGCGGCTGCGTGTGACGTCACGCAGCCGCAGCGGCCCGTCCCCCGCACGATCCGGCCACGCCTGCATTGGCCGGAGTGAGTTTACGAGACAGCGGCCAAACACCGCCGTTTCGCCCCCTCCCCGCCCAGCGACCGCCTCTGCATGTCAATCAGGCATGCACAGTTCTGACCCGATCGCACCGCTGCGATAAACTGCAGCGTGCGATCGGGTCAGAATGACCCCCATAGTTCAATAACTCTCCTCTCTTCTGGAATTTTATTTTGATTGTAGCATACTGCGCTGCTTGTTAAGACCTTCAATAGGGCTGGAAGTAATCGGGCCTGATTGTGTCTTGTCCAATGTAACCTAATTATCAATTCAATTAGGTTCATTGGTTTAGTGAGTACCTAAGGAGGTAATTACTATCTCACAGAGGGCCAGTTTGCATTGGATAATGGGGTAAATGTATGAAGCAGTGATAAGAGGGAGACGTGAGACAGTGAAGAAGTTGCCAATGGCAACCAAGCAGCATTGACATAACATTTATAATTTGCATACTATAAAATTATACAGAGCAGCTGATTGGTTGCCGGGGCAACTTCTCCACACTTATCACTGCTTCATACATTTACCCCAATGTGATTTACAAGCATACTTGCCTATCTTAATGAATTCCTTCCTGTGAGATGCCTGGAGAGGAGAAGCAGGTAGGCAACAATGGGGTGGGGCTGGATTAGTTGTGTCATTAGGACCCGCCCCCTTTTGGGGTTAGGCTGCGGACCAGGGTCAGGGGAGCCTGCAAGGGGCTCATTTGGGCTCGCCTCGCTGTCGGCAAGCCGGCGGTCAGGATCCAGGTGCCGGTATGATGGCCGCTGGCTCATACTACACCCCACTCTACAGTTGCTTACTTCATTTGGAATCTTATCCAGTTGTTCAAACTGTATTCTGTTAATAGTGCAAGAGTCCTGACATACTTGACCATCCAGCAACGCCTATGTCCCAGTTGCCATAGTGGTGGTCTTGACCTGAATCTCTATCCTCCTAGTGCTGAGGCAGTAGGGAAGAAATCCCAATATTAATATGTATATCATTTTAGCTCCTGTGCATCACAAATATCAGGACATAGACTTACAATCTACAAAGGGCTGTGTTCTATTTTAAATGTTCATTATACACTGCTCAAAAAAATAAAGGGTACACTTAAACAACACAATGTAACTCCAGGTCAATCACACTTCTGTGAAATCAAACTGTCCACTTAGGAAGCAACACTGATTGACAATCAATTTCACATGCTGTTGTGCAAATGGAATAGACAACAGGTGGAAATTATAGGCAATTAGCAAGACACCCCCCAATAAAGGAGTTGTTCTGCAGGTGGTGACCACAGACCACTTCTCAGCTCCTATGCTTTCTGGCTGATGTTTTGGTCACTTTTGAAAGCTGGTGGTGCTTTCACTCTAGAGGTAGCATGAGACGGAGTCTACAACCCACACAAGTGGCTCAGGTAGTGCAGCTCATCCAGGATGGCACATCAATGCGAGCTGTGGCAAGAAGGTTTGCTATGTCTGTCAGCGTAGTGTCCAGAGCATGGAGGCGCTACCAGGAGACAGGCCAGTACATCAGGAGACGTGGAGAAGGCCGTAGGAGGGCAACAACCCAGCAGCAGGACCGCTACCTCCGCCTTTGTGCAAGGAGGAACACTGCCAGAGCCCTGCAAAATGACCTCCAGCAAGCCACAAATGTGCATGTGTCTACTCAAACAATCAGAAACAGACTCCATGAGGGTGGTATGAGGGCCCGATGTCAACAGGTGGGGGTTGTGCTTACAGCCCAACACCGTGCAGGACGTTTGGCATTTGCCAGAGAACACCAAGATTGGCAAATTCGCCACTGGCGCCCTGTGCTCTACACAGATGAAATCAGGTTCTCACTGAGCACATGTGACAGATGTGACAGAGTCTGGATATGCCAAGGAGAACGTTCTGCTGCCTGCAACATCCTCCAGCATGACCGGTTTGGCAGTGGGTCAGTAATGGTGTGGGGTGGCATTTCTTTGGGGGGCCGCACAGCCCTCCATGTGCTCGCCAGAGGTAGCCTTACTGCCATTAGGTACCGAGATGAGATCCTCAGACCCCTTCTGAGACCATATGCTGGTGCGGTTGGCCCTGGGTTCCTCCTAAAGCAAACAATGCTAGACCTCATGTGGCTGTAGTGTGTCAGCAGTTCCTGCAAGACGAAGGCATTGATGCTATGGACTGGCCCGCCCGTTCCCCAGACCTGAATCCAATTGAGCACATCTGGGACATCATGTCTCGCTCCATCCACCAACGCCACGTTGCACCACAGACTGTCCAGGAGTTGGCGGATGCTTTAGTCCAGGTCTGGGAGGAGATCCCTCAGGAGACCATCCGCCACCTCATCAGGAGCATGCCCAGGCATTGTAGGGAGGTCATACAGGCACGTGGAGGCCACACACACTACTGAACCTCATTTTGACTTGTTTTAAGGACATTACATCAAAGTTGGATCAGCCTGTAGTGTGTTTTTCCACTTTAATTTTGAGTGTGACTCCAAATCCAGACCTCCATGGGTTAATAAATTTGATTTCCATTGATAATTTTTTTGTGATTTTGTTGTCAGCACATTCAACTATGTAAAGAACAAAGTATTTAATAAGAATATTTCATTCATTCAGATCTAGGATGTGTTATTTTAGTGTTCCCTTTATTTTTTTGAGCAGTGTATATTCCTTTTACTCAAAATGCCATTTTATGTTATTTGAATAAAGGGAATAGATGTGAATGGAACTCTATGTGCACTACATTTTTTATATTTTGCAATATCACTTGCTGGTCCAAATACACTCAGATGATGATGACAGTCACCAGAACCAGCTAGCTGTTTCTAATTGGCTGATTGCAGAGTCTCCTCTGATAGCTGCTTTCACCATTGCTCTTGTACATATTACGATTTTATGGGTGCTAATTTTATTCAAACACAACAAACATTATACTTGCAGTATTATACACTATTTGTATTATTTAAATCAATAATTTTATCGTTATGCGTAAGTACACCTGGAGTAAGCCTTGGCCAGTGTGACTGGTTGTTCTATATCTTACCAGAGGAGATGAGTTTCTTCTGAGCCCTGTTCAGTGTGGCACTACTTAGCCTAAAGGCAAGGATTCCAATGAGGGTCGAGTGTCCTGATCCTCTGCAGGTCGCTGCCTTCCAGGTACAGATACTGTATGGCCCTCTTGATCTTACAGCAGCTATTCACAACATGTTAGTGGAGAGTAGTGTGATCGCGGCTGTGCATGGCCACGTACCTGCTACCATAGGAATGCATGGGGCGTATGCATGCTGTGATTAAGGGGTCTATTTACTAAGCCTTGGATGGAGATAAAGTCCACGGAGATAAAGTGCAAGCCAATCCGCTCCTGACATGTCACAGACTGGGTTTGAAAAAATGACAGGAGCTGATTGGCTGGTACTTTATCTCCCCTGACTTTATCTCCATCCAAGGCTTAGTAAATAGACCCCAAAGCAGGCTTGGACTGGCCCACAGGGGTACAGGGGAAACCACTGGTAGGCCCCACTGCCTGGGGGCCCTCCTCCTATAGGGACCAGGTTCCAGACTCTGCACTTGAATTATACATTATACATATGTTACGTTATACTGCACAGGATTATTATGTATTCTCTACAGTACATTGCTGTCATTAATCTGGCACATTATCATGCATGCACTAGCATTAATTACTATATAAATTATCAAGGAGTCCAGACCAGGTACTCTATAATGGTTAGCCAAACCTCTGTGGTGGCTAGCCACACCCCCTTTGGAGGCTGGCCACACTTATAATCATGGGCCCCTACCACTGAATACCCCCGGCGGGCCCTTCATGCTCCAGTCCGACACTGCCCCAAAGTGATTTCATGTGAGATGAGAAAGGACACTTCTGTAAGTCATGAGCATAACTAGTTAGAATGAATCAGAACATCAAAATAGAACAATGAACAGTTCTTGTCAGCAAAACATTCAGTTAGTCAGAGCAGGCATCAAACAAAACAGACAGGTCAGTCAGGTATCAGGAGAATAAATCTGTCACAATCTAAGTTTAGGGCAGATAGAAGAATAGGAAACTAGGAGGTCATTTTGGCATGCAAATGATTTTCCTGAAGCTTCCATAGCACTTCAAGAACATGATATCAGTGCTTTTCTAGCGAGGCAGAATAAATACGAATATTGTCTGGATATTCACCCCCAGGAATATTGAATATTCATAGGAACATCAATACTTCATTTATCAGATTATTTTTTTTTTTTTTTTTTAAATGCCATCTTCCATTTATCCCCCTCACAGATGTGGATTACATCATAAACACTCCAGTAATCAATCTTGAAAAACACCCTTCTCCCTTTCAGCTGATCAAATACTTCCGGTATCAAAGGCAAGAGATAATGATTTCTGATGCTCGTTTTGTTTAATCCCTGTAACCAATACAAGGGTAAAGACACCGTCCTTATACCCTACATAAAACAAACCTGCTCCAAGTGGTAATATGGAGAGTTTGATAAATACCTTCTCCAGATTCTCCTGATGTATGTCTTCTGCTTCTATAATTTTTGTAAATGCAACTATTGTTTGTTTAATCCTTGTTATTATATTACAATACTCCACAATGGAATTTTTTATGTGCAACACTTAAGAAAGATTTCAAGACACAGCCATGGGCCTTATATTTTTTGAATCAAAGTAAGAGTAAATATCCCCACAGAAGAAATTGGTGGGTTACATAGTTTCTTTGGCAGCAGTGTTTTAGGTGAGCTGATATTTAAAGTAGTATATACTCTTTACAAATGAACACCACTGTGATTTAATGTAATTGGTAAAAAAAAGCCATACATTCTGCTATTTGTTTTGGTAAAATGACCACCAGGCGGCACTGTTCCTCATTATTCTTTATTTCACTATCCATAGCGACAGGGTGAGCTAGGGTTTGAGCATACTGTATCCAAGTTCATTACTGTGTTTGTAAAGACTTAGCAAGATACATTAATATAAAAGGAGGCAGATGTGCCTAGTCCAGTGGTTCCCTAAAACCTGGACAGTTAGAGTGCCTTGAAGACCGTGGTCTGCAGGGCACTCTAACTGTCCAGGTTTTAGGGATATCACTGCTTATGCACAGATGGTATAATCAAACTGACTGAAGTACTAATAAAGTCACCTGTGCCTAACCATGGATATCCTTAAAACCTGGACTGTTGGGGTGCCTTGAGGACCATGTTTGTGGGCCACGGGCTTAGTCCATTTAGACCAGTGGTAGCCAACCCTGGTCTTCAAGAGCTACCAACAGTTCAAATTTTACAGCTCACCTGGCAGGTGCACATGTGCAGTTATTACTAACTGTCGCATTTTAAAAGATCCACAGGGGGACTCTGTGAGGAGACCTGGAAAACATGCACTGTTGGTAGCTCTTGAGGACCAGGGTTGGCTACCCCTGATCTAGACCATGCTACTGCAGTATGAGCTTTGTAACAGGTCTACTTTAAATGGTTGGTAGTTTAACTAGTTGTAATTCAAGTTAGATTAGTTTCAGTTAAATTGACATAAGAAGCTACAGTATTCTAAAAAAAAGAAATAAAAAAAAATACAATGTTAACCAGCAAGGATAAGTTGAGTATAATTTTATAATTTTAGAAATCTGTGCTATTGTCCACATTCAGCAGACAGATCTACAAAGTTGCAAATCAAGGGCAGTGGCATATGCAGGGGGGTTTCGAGTACCCAGAACCCCCCCACCCCCTTCCCTGATGAACACCATGTTTCTTATTTACCCCAGGCCCATGGCCTGAGATTGTAGCCCTGCCCCCTCACTGCATTTTGCCATGGGTCAGTGGGAAGGGGGTGGGCCAATATGATGTGATTCCATTAGAATCACAATATTCTGTACCCGCCCCGTCATGATAGGCCTGCAGCCTATCAATTGCGCAAGGAGGGGCCTGGGGGTGGTTGTAGTGTATGGGAGAAGTGCATATATATTTACACACATATGTACACATAATCCCTCCCCCCCCCCCCCCCCCCCCCCCACACACACACACACACACACACTGATGGGAAATCCTCTAGAAGACCTGTAGAGCAAGAAATAAAAACAATACAAGTTTGTGCTATGAATTCTATCATTTCCAGAGACCTTTAGATACTTAACTTTGCCTAACACTCTTAGGGGTCAATTCAGTTAGGAGTGAGGGGATGAGTTGAAGTTGCAACGACTGGCAAAAGCAGCTGGACTGATGGGATGAGCTTGCCTATAACTCATGGAATTTTGTATGCATCCCTAAAAAACATTTGGAACACAGAGATTGGGCCCTCGTGTGCAAGCTTTCAGTGTGCACACAAAAAGGGGAAATGGCCATGCATCACACATCCATTTTACGTGACGCAGGGGATGTGCACATCACTTCTCCAGCAGCTAGGCTGCCCCAGCCTCATGTGCACAACAGGTGAGAGAGAATAACTCCAACTTTCCCCATCGCAAAACACTGCAGCCTGCAGGTGGGACAGTAACAGAAAAGCAGGACTGTCCCAGGATGGTTGGGAGGTATGCACACATACATATATACATAGTTAAACATATATACATACATACTGTCACAAACATACACATACAGTACATAGATGAATGGGTGACACTAAGGGGCAGATGTATTAACCTGGAGAAGGCATAAGGAAGTGATAAACCAGTGATATGTGCAAGGTGATAAACACACCAGCCAATCAGCTCCTAACTGTTCATTTACATATTGGAGCTGATTGGCTGGTGCCTTTATCACCTTGCACATATCACTGGTTTATCACTTCCTTATGCCTTCTCCAGGTTAATACATCTACCCCTAAGGCCCATATTTATCAAGCCTTGTAGAGTAATAAATTGCACGGTGATAGAGTACCAACCAACCAGCACCTGCCATTTTTCAAACACAGCCTGTAACAAGACAGGAGCTGGTTGGTTGGTACTTTATCACCATGCAATTTATCACTCTCCAAGGCTTGATAAATTTGGACTAATATTACTTATTCAGAATTTTTAATGCCCACTTGGAACACGCATATGGAGTGCCAGCTGCTGAAATGTATGTGAAGTACCTACAGATGTGTCCTCATACATCTAGCTTCAATACACCATGCACCGAGAGATGCCTGGCATAAGTGAGACTGTTTTCCCGTGCAACTCTGCCTAGTGTTGGGCATCTTTTTTTGCCGAAAATGCATCTTATTTGCATCACTATGTAAATAAGACGCATAAGTGGACTCTGCTGACTAAAATGATATGCAGTATGCCTGTATTCTGTGTGCATCTGTGGGTGTATCTGCATATGAAATGCTACATTACAGTGTTTTCCTGGAAAACACTAACGTAGCATTTCGTGTGCAGATAGAGCTGCAGTTACAGACAGAATACAGGTATGCCGCATATCATTTTAATCATCAGAGTCTGCTTGTGCATCATATTCAGTATGACTAAGAAGCATTTTCGGGGGGAAAAATGCACAGAAAGAAGCCTGGAGATATTAAACACAACTAGGTGCGACTAAAAGGGCTGTTTAACGTGACTCCAGCAACGATGAAGGAGGGCACTTCTGTAGTAGAACCTAACATGACGATTTAGGCTGCCGCTCCTCCATGTCAGTGTAATAATGGGTTTGGAAGGTCCTCTGCAGGTACAGTACTTCTTCCAGGATGTTTCATTAAGTATCAGCTACAGATGTGTCTATGTGCACCTTTGCCCAACTCATGCTTGATAGCCCTGTTTGTTGCAGCACAGACTTTGCAACTTAGCTGCGCCAAGTGTGCCACCAAAGACGTTTTCTTTGTTTGAACCGGGCAGAGGATAATCCTACAAAAACAGTTTAGATCTACAGTACGCTAAGGTGTGAGACATATTGGAGAGTTTATGAGTAGTCAGGTATACTATACACGTCCCTCTGGATAAGGCTACGATTTAAGTTGACAACACCAGTGGCCAGGAGGCTCAAGGTTGAGATGGACTCTGGTAATTAGTAGCACAAACTATAATGGAAACTACTGAGGAGGAAAGGGATTTAGGAGTCACTATTTCAAGTGACTTAAAGGCAGGAAAGCAATGCAACAAAGCAATGAGAAAGGCAAGTCAGATGCTTGGTTGCATAGGGAGAGGAATCAGTAGCAAGAAAAAAGAAGTTCTAATGCCACTGTATAGGTAATTGGTAAGGCTTCATTTGGAATACTGTGTCCAGTTCTGGAGACCGGGGGGTATATTTACTAAGGTCCCGATTTTGACCGAGATGGTGTTTTTTCTTCAAAGTGTCATCTCGGGAATTTACTAAGCACAAATCTCGGCAGTGATGAGGGCATTCGTATTTTTTTTGAAGTCCAAGAAAAAAAATACGAATGAATACACCATCGGTCAAATATGCCTGTTATTTGATAGAACTCGTCATTTACTAAAATTTGTATTTCACAAACACTGCCGGCAATAGCCAAACACTGCCGTGAATAAATACAAATCGTAAAAAAAAGCAGTTTTAAAATAGACCTGCTTTTTTTTACCGTGTTCTGATAGGCATGCACAGATCTGTGAGATCCGTGCATGTTTATCAGTGGGAAGGGGTGGGAAAGTGTTAATTTAAAAAAAAAAAATGCGTGGGGTCCCCCCTCCTAAGCAAAACCAACCTCGGGCTCTTTGAGCCAGTCCTGGTTGACAAAATATGGGGGAAAAAAATGACAGGGGTTCCCCCATATTTCATAAACCAGCACCGGGCTCTGCGCCTGGTCCTGGTTCCAAAAATACGGGGGACAAAAAGCGTAGGGGTCCCCCGTATTTTTGAAACCAGCACCGGGCTCCACTAGCCAGGTACATAATGCCACAGCCGGGGGACACTTTTATACTGGTCCCGGCGGCCCTGACATTACATACCCAACTAGTCACCCCTGGCCGGGGTACCCTGGAGGAGTGGGAACCCCTTAAATCAAGGGGTCCCCCCCTCCAGCCACCCAAGGGCCAGGAGTGAAGCCCGAGGCTGTCCCCCCCCCATCCAAGGGCAGCGGATGGGGGGCTGATAGCCTTTTGAAAAAAATTTGAATATTGTTTTTAGTAGCAGTACTACAAGTCCCAGCGAGCTGGTACTTGGAGAACCACAAGTACCAGCATGCGGTGGAAAACCGGGCCCGCTGGTACCTGTAGTACTACTACTAAAAAAATACCCCCCAAAAAACAGGACACACACACCGTGACAGTATAAGTTTATTACATACATGCACACCTCCAAACATACATACTTACCTATGTTCACACGGGGCTCGGTCCTCTTCTCCATGTAGAATCCTAGGGGTACCTGTTGAAAAAATTATACTCACATAATCCATTGTACCTTCTGTTCTTTGTATAATTCACGTACAGGTTGAGTATCCCATATCCAAATATTCCGAAATACGGAATATTCCGAAATACGGACTTTTTTGAGTGAGAGTGAGATAGTGTAACCATTGTTTTTTGATGGTTCAATGTACACAAACTTTGTTTAATACACAAAGTTATTAAAAATATTGTATTAAATGACCTTCAGGCTGTGTGTATAAGGTGTATATGAAACATAAATGAATTGTGTGAATGTACACACACTTTGTTTAATGCACAAAGTTATAAAAAATATTGTCTAAAATGATCTTCAGGCTGTGTGTTTAAGGTGTATATGAAACATAAATGCATTATGTGCTTATATTTAGGTCCCATCACCATGATATCTCATTATGGTATGCAATTATTCCAAAATACGGAAAAATCCGATATCCAAAATTCCTCTGGTCCCAAGCATTTTGGATAAGGGATACTCAACCTGTACTTGGCAAAATAAAAAAAAACGGAAACCCGACCACGCACTGAAAGGGGCCCCATGTTTACACATGGGACCCCTTTCCCCGACTGCCAGGACCCCCCCTGACTCCTGTCAAAGAGGGTCCCTTCTGCCAATCAGGGAGCGCCACGTCGTGGCGCCCTCCTGATTGGCTGTGTGCTCCTGTAGTGTCTGTGAGGCAGCACACGGCAGAGATACAATGTAGCGCCTATACGCTCCATTGTATCCAATGGTGGGAACTTTGCGGTCAGCGGTGAGGTTACTTTCGGTCAACCGCTGACCGCAAAGTTCCCACCATTGGATACAATGGAGCGCATAGGCGCTACATTGTATCTCTGCCGTGTGCTGCCTCACAAACACTACAGGAGCACAAAGCCAATCAGGAGGGCGCCACGACGTGGCGCTCCCTGATTGGCAGAAGGGACCCTCTTTGACAGGAGTCAGGGGGGGTCCTGGCAGCCGGGGAAAGGGCTCCCATGTGTAAACATGGGGCCCCTTTCAGTGCGTGGTCGGGTTTCCGTTTTATTATTTTGCCAAGTACGTGGATTATACAAAGAACAGAAGGTACAATGGATTATGTGAGTATAATTTTTTCAACAGGTACCCCTAGGATTCTACATGGAGAAGAGGACCGAGCCTCGTGTGAACATAGGTAAGTATGTATGTGTGGAGGTGTGCATGTATGTAATAAACTTATACTGTCACGGTGTGTGTGTCCTGTTTTTTTGGGGGTATTACTACAGGTACCAGCGGGCCCGGTTTTCCACCGCATGCTGGTACTCGTGGTTCTCCAAGTACCAGCTGCGGGGAGGCTTGCTGGGACTTGTAGTACTGCTACTAAAAACAATATTCACATTTTTTTCAAAAGGCTATCAGCCCCCCATCCGCCGCCCTTGGATGGGGGGGACAGCCTCGGGCTTCACCCCTGGCCCTTGTGTGGCTGGAGGGGAGGGACCCCTTGATTTAAGGGGTTCCCACTCCTCCAGGGTACCCCGGCCAGGGGTGACTAGTTGGGTATGTAATGTCAGGGCCGCCGGGACCAGTATAAAAGTGTCCCCCGGCTGTGGCATTATGTACCTGGCTAGTGGAGCCCGGTGCTGGTTTCAAAAATACGGGGGACCCCTACGCTTTTTGTCCCCGGATTTTTGGAACCAGGACCAGGCGCAGAGCCCGGTGCTGGTTTATGAAATATGGGGGGAACCCCTGTCATTTTCCCCCCCATATTTTGTCAACCAGGACCGGCTCAAAGAGCCCGAGGCTGGTTTTGCTTAGGGGGGGGGGGACCCCACACATTTTTTTTTTTAGATTAGTAACAATGTTATTTTTTTTACGAAAGGTGCACAATGAAGCCCTGCATGGATCTCACAGATCCGGCCGAGATTAATTGTGTTAATGTCGGCAGTGTTTTACTATTCACTCCCGTAAAACACTGCAAAAAATACGAATTACATCGACATCGGAAAACACGAAAGTGCAGAATACGACAGCTTAGTAAATTAGTCGTAATAAATTCAAAAAGTTGCAAATTTACACTTTCGATGTCATTCGTGTTTGAACTTTAACCTCATTCTGAAAAATATGAATTTTAGTAAATATACCCCTATATCTCCAGAAGGATATAAATACATTTGAGAGTGTACAAAGAAGGGTAACTAAAATGGTGCATGGCCTACATCACAAAACTTACCCAGAAAGGCTAAAATATCTTAACATGTATAGTATGGAGGAGAGAAGGGAAAGGGGGAACATGATAGAAACTTTCAAATATACCAAAGGTTTTAACAAAGTTCAGGAGGGAAACATTCTTCAAATGAAGAGAAGTATTAGAACTCGAGGACATACACTGAAACTGAAGGGAGGCAGGTTCAGGGGAAATTTAAGGAAAAATTACTTCACAGAAAGGGTAGTGGATAAGTGGAATAGCCTCCCATCAGAGGTGGTAGAGGCTAAGACTGTAGAGCAATTTAAACATGCTTGGGATAGGCATATGAATATCCTTACAAAGAATTAACAAAGAATTAAGGTTCAAAAAGGGTTGAGATTACCTAAAGGAAAAAAAAGGGGCAGACTAGATGGGCCAAGTGGTTCTTATTTACCGTCAAATTCTATGTTTCTATGTAATCTCTCTCCGTGTGCATGTTCTTATTGCTTTCAACTAACCCTTACTATCTGCAGCTGCATTAACTCTGGAACATCTGCATGCATATAACTGCTTACCACTAACATTGCATGATTTACAGTTGCTTCTTCATTGGATTAAGTGGACTTTTGCCTTTTTGAACTGCTTGATTGTACTGCGGTGCGTTGTGGAGGGGTTGGAGCGACTGAATATTTACTTGCTAGCTGTTATTGATACTTGAGTTGTTGTCTCCTTTTATCTTTTTATAAATTTGTTGTCTATTTTTTCAGCAGTAATATTGTGATATATCGGCTGGTCATGCAGTGCTCAAAACGGAGGCACTGGGGACACGTGTGACCACTTACTGGTGGGGGGGGGAGAAGGTGAATCAGTCCAGCAGGAAGGGGAGAGACCCTGTGTGGGGTAAGCAGAGTAGTGACCGGGAGGAGAACGAGTCAGCGCTGGGGCTGCTAATGCCACACACGCACAAGCATGACAAAGCCCGGGTTCCCAGCAGTAGGACTTCCAGAAACCCAGCAGCTCATGTGTGAGTAGCGACCCCCCAATATCCCTTCCTGGCGTCCATCATTTTGACGGGCTTTTAACTAGTGATGACATAAAAGATAGATGCTCATCTTTAGAATGAGAATTCAGAGAGTCTATCTATCTATCTATCTACCTATCTATCTATCCACATTTTGTGCCGCTGCACAAGCAGGACAATACGAACCCACAAGTCTGCCTTGATGCTCTCCCTCTCCAATCTGCCTCCCACTACCCTATGAGGACGGAGGTACTGTTTTTCATTTCAGCCTGCTCTCATTCCCAAACAGAGGAGGGACACCCTGCAGAGTCAGTTTGATAACAAGGTGCTCTAATGGGAACAGCAGAGAGGCTCTTTTCTTTCCCTTCACACCAGCAGACCCCCGGCTACCCTCTCATCCACCGTCCGCTGATTGACTTTGGGCACCTATGCAATTAAGATGGGGAGACAGTAGAAATTAGCATGGAATCTGATTTGCTGGTCTGCTCTTCATGAACCTCTCAGTGAATGATTTCGGTTTGGATGTTTATTTGCTGAATATTAGATGTCTGACAAGCTGTGATATACTAACTGTATCATGATACAACCACCATTATTGAAGGGGATGCTCCAAACCACTTGTTACCTGTTATAGTTTAATATGAAAAGGATACATTGTAACTTGGTTTTCTGTTATCTGAAACTGATATGTAATGTGTACTGATACAGCTAGACACACTGATTTTTATTCACCACGTTCGTATGCATATATGTTAGCAGTGGTGCAAGTAGAATTGTTTTCTTAGTGGTACTGATAGTAAAAATGGGCGTGGTCACACAAAACTAGGGGAGTGGCTACATGAGAATAGGGGCATGGCCTCATTATGCCACACACCGTAATGCCCCTTACACATTATGCCACACACCGTAATGCCCATTATACATTATGCCGCACACTGTAATGCCCTACATATTATACCACACACTGTAATGCCTATTACATATTATACCACACACGGTTATGCCACTGACACCATTTTATGTCCCGCACACAAAAATGACCCTTGTAAATTATGCCCCAGCCGTGGGCTGGTGGTACTGAGTACCACCACCATATTTCTTAATGTTATGCCATACCACCCTACTTTCAGCACTGTATGTTAGTGAATCAGATATTGTATTAATAATCACGCACATTGTGTTCCGGAACAAAATTTCTATGCTCTATCACTGCATGGTTGATGTACTAGCCATTTTATGTGACTTTGGGTTCTAATAATAAATATTCAAATATCCTATACCAATGACCTATTGATTTAACTGACCAGGTTTTTTGCGCAAGTGATTCTCAGATTTGAAGTTGTCTGTGTGTGTTATAAAATACTGTACGAATAATGAGCAAATCCTGCACATATTTGGAAGTACATTACACAGAGTCTAGGACACACCTATAATTTTGAGCATTAGTGGATGGGATAGAACTTATTCAGTCTATAATAAATTGAGGTTTTGGGTACGAAAACTCCGCCTCCTAATCTCTGTGTAACACCCATAAGAGTTATAGTTTAAATATAGCAAATATACATTGAGGCTCAGTTTCACTGCCGGATAAAACTTTTTTATTTTATGGAAAATGTATGTTAATTGTATGTTTGTGACTGTCATGTGCCTCATGTTATATACTCCCACCCCATGCTATTTTTAAGATATATCTAATAAGAGTTACATTTTATGAGACACTGGCACTATTATCCTGGTTTCTACAACATATTTAAGAGTGCCCCCAACAAAGAGTCTTCTTTTTTCTCCAGTCAGTTTATATTCATGGAGTCCCCAACACGTTCATCCAGTGGACTTTTTAATTATAACAGTTCTCCCTCAGCTTTTAATTTTTTTACATTTTGGCCAATCACATTTCCCATTACAAGTATGGGAAAAGCGATCTGCTTACTAAAACATGTGAATTTAAGGGCTTGGAGGTCTCTGCATTCCCTAACTGGTACTGTGCTTCTTCTCCTGCAGCGGGACACTTCTTTACACTAGTATTCGGCATCTGTCCTGCTAGGTGATATTGTAACATACAGTTTACAAAGAATCCCAAATGTATGCAGCTCCATACCTTCCAGACAGGGCCAGCAACAGAAATAACGGCACCCCGTCTCAAGGTTCCTGGCAGGTACAGCTAATTGCTTGAGGGTCTGCCTTACCACTAGAGATGTGCACCGGAAATTTTTCGGGTTTTGTGTTTTGGTTTTGGGTTCGGTTCCGTGGCCGTGTTTTGGGTTCGAACGCGTTTTGGCAAAACCTCACCGAATTTTTTTTGTCGGATTCGGGTGTGTTTTGGATTCGGGTGTTTTTTTCAAAAAACCCTAAAAAACAGCTTAAATCATAGAATTTGGGGGTCATTTTGATCCCAAAGTATTATTAACCTCAATAACCATAATTTCCACTCATTTTCAGTCTATTCTGAACACCTCACACCTCACAATATTATTTTTAGTCCTAAAATTTGCACCGAGGTCGCTGGATGACTAATCTCAGCGACCCAAGTGGCCGACACAAACACCTGGCCCATCTAGGAGTGGCACTGCAGTGTCACGCAGGATGGCCCTTCCAAAAAACACTCCCCAAACAGCACATGACGCAAAGAAAAAAAGAGGCGCAATGAGGTAGCTGTGTGAGTAAGCTAAGCGACCCTAGTGGCCGACACAAACACCTGGCCCATCTAGGAGTTGCACTGCAGTGTCAGGCCGGATGGCCCTTCCAAAAAATACTCCCCAAACAGCACATGACGCAAAGAAGAAAAAAAAGAGGCGCAATGAGGTAGCTGTGTGACTAAGATAAGCGACCCTAGTGGCCGACACAAACACCTGGCCCATCTAGGAGTGGCACTGCAGTGTCACGCAGGATGGCCCTTCCAAAAAACACTCCCCAAACAGCACATGACGCAAAAAAAAAATGAAAGAAAAAAGAGGTGCAAGATGGAATTGTCCTTGGGCCCTCCCACCCACCCTTATGTTGTATAAACAGGACATGCACACTTTAACCAACCCATCATTTCAGTGACAGGGTCTGCCACACGACTGTGACTGAAATGACGGGTTGGTTTGGACCCCCACCAAAAAAGAAGCAATTAATCTCTCCTTGCACAAACTGGCTCTACAGAGGCAAGATGTCCACCTCATCATCATCCTCCGATTCATCACCGTGTACATCCCCCTCCTCACAGATTATCAATTCGTCCCCACTGGAATCCACCATCACAGCTCCCTGTGTACTTTGTGGAGGCAATTGCTGCTGGTGAATGTCTCCACGGAGGAATTGATTATAATTCATTTTAATGAACATCATCTTCTCCACATTTTCTGGAAGTAACCTCGTACGCCGATTGCTGACAAGGTGAGCGGCGGCACTAAACACTCTTTCGGAGTACACACTTGTGGGAGGGCAACTTAGGTAGAATAAAGCCAGTTTGTGCAAGGGCCTCCAAATTGCCTCTTTTTCCTGCCAGTATACGTACGGACTGTATGACGTGCCTACTTGGATGCGGTCACTCATATAATCCTCCACCATTCTTTCAATGGTGAGAGAATCATATGCAGTGACAGTAGACGACATGTCCGTAATCATTGTCAGGTCCTTCAGTCCGGACCAGATGTCAGCATCAGCAGTCGCTCCAGACTGCCCTGCATCACCACCAGCGGGTGGGCTCGGAATTCTGAGCCTTTTCCTCGCACCCCCAGTTGCGGGAGAATGTGAAGGAGGAGATGTTGACAGGTCGCGTTCCGCTTGACTTGACAATTTTCTCACCAGCAGTTCTTTGAACCCCTGCAGACTTGTGTCTGCCGGAAAGAGAGATCCAAGGTAGGTTTTAAATCTAGGATCGAGCACGGTGGCCAAAATGTAGTGCTCTGATTTCAACAGATTGACCACCCGTGAATCCTTGTTAAGCGAATTAAGGGCTCCATCCACAAGTCCCACATGCCTAGCGGAATCGCTCAGTGTTAGCTCCTCCTTCAATGTCTCCAGCTTCTTCTGCAAAAGCCTGATGAGGGGAATGACCTGACTAAGGCTGGCAGTGTCTGAACTGACTTCACGTGTTGCAAGTTCAAAAGGTTGCAGAACCTTGCACAACGTTGAAATCATTCTCCACTGCGCTTGAGACAGGTGCATTCCACCTCCTATATCGTGGTCAGTTGTATAGGCTTGAATGGCCTTTTGCTGCTCCTCCAACCTCTGCAGCATATAGAGGGTTGAATTCCACCTCGTTACCACTTCTTGCTTCAGATGATGGCAGGGCAGGTTCAGGCGTTTTTGGTGTTGCTCCAGTCTTCTGTACGTGGTGCATGTACGCCGAAAGTGTCCCGCAATTCTTCTGGCCACCGACAGCATCTCTTGCACGCCCCTCTCGTTTTTTAAATAATTCTGCACCACCAAATTCAAGGTATGTGCAAAACATGGGACGTGCTGGAATTTGCCCATATTTAATGCACACACAATATTGCTGGCGTTGTCCGATGCCACAAATCCACAGGAGAGTCCAATTGGGGTAAGCCATTCTGCGATGATCTTCCTCAGTTGCCGTAAGAGGTTTTCAGCTGTGTGCGTATTCTGGAAAGCGGTGATACAAAGCGTAGCCTGCCTAGGAAAGAGTTGGCGTTTGCGAGATGCTGCTACTGGTGCCGCCGCTGCTGTTCTTGCGGCGGGAGTCAATACATCTACCCAGTGGGCTGTCACAGTCATATAGTCCTGAGTCTGCCCTGCTCCACTTGTCCACATGTCCGTGGTTAAGTGGACATTGGGTACAACTGCATTTTTTAGGACACTGGTGAGTCTTTTTCTGAGATCTGTGTACATTTTCGGTATCGCCTGCCTAGAGAAATGGAACCTAGATGGTATTTGGTACCGGGGACACAGTACCTCAATCAAGTCTATAGTTGGCTCTGCAGTAATGATGGATACCGGAACCACGTTTCTCACCGCCCAGGATGCCAAGGCCTCAGTTATCTGCTTTGCAGCAGGATGACTGCTGTGATATTTCATCTTCCTCGCAAAGGACTGTTGGACAGTCAATTGCTTGGTGGAAGTAGTAAAAGTCATCTTACGACTTCCCCTCTGGGATGACCATCGACTCCCAGCAGCAACAACAGCAGCGCCAGCAGCAGTAGGCGTTACACGCAAGGATGCATCGGAGGAATCCCAGGCAGGAGAGGACTCGTCAGAATTGCCAGTGACATGGCCTGCAGGACTATTGGCATTCCTGGGGAAGGAGGAAATTGACACTGAGGGAGTTGGTGGGGTGGTTTGCGTGAGCTTGGTTACAAGAGGAAGGGATTTACTGGTCAGTGGACTGCTTCCGCTGTCGCCCAAAGTTTTTGAACTTGTCACTGACTTATGATGAATGCGCTGCAGGTGACGTATAAGGGAGGATGTTCCGAGGTGGTTAACGTCCTTACCCCTACTTATTACAGCTTGACAAAGGCAACACACGGCTTGACACCTGTTGTCCGCATTTGTGTTGAAATACTTCCACACCGAAGAGCTGATTTTTTGGGTATTTTCACCAGGCATGTCAATGGCCATATTCCTCCCACGGACAACAGGTGTCTCCCCGGGTGCCTGACTTAAACAAACCACCTCACCATCAGAATCCTCCTTGTCAATTTCCTCCCCAGCGCCAGCAACACCCATATCCTCCTCATCCTGGTGTACTTCAACACTGACATCTTCAATCTGACTATCAGGAACTGGACTGCGGGTGCTCCTTCCAGCACTTGCAGGGGGCGTGCAAATGGTGGAAGGCGCATGCTCTTCACGTCCAGTGTTGGGAAGGTCAGGCATCGCAACCGACACAATTGGACTCTCCTTGTGGATTTGTGATTTCGAAGAACGCACAGTTCTTTGCTGTGCTTTTTTAGGGATTTGTGACGTGTTTTGGTTTTGGATTTGGTTCCGCGGCCGTGTTTTGGATTTGGACGCGTTTTGGCAAAACCTCCCTGAAAATTTTTTGTCGGATTCGGGTGTTTTTTTTTTCAAAAACTCTTAAAAAAACAGCTTAAATCATAGAATTTGGGGGTAATTTTGATCCTATAGTATTATTAACCTCAATAACCACAATTTCCACTCATTTCCAGTCTATTCTGAACACCTCACACCTCACAATATTATTTTTAGTCCTAAAATTTGCTAGGTAGTTAACGTCCTTACCCCTACTTATTACAGCTTGACAAAGGCAACACACGGCCAGGCCCGGCGACAGGGGGGGTCAAAGGGGACACCCGTACCGGGCCCCAGCATTGTGAGGGGCCCCAAGGTTCTGGGCAGTAAGAATGGCTGCGGGCTGTTACAGTGCAGCTGATAGTATTGATGCATAAGTAGTGGATTTACCGGCCCTGCGGCTCTTTGATTAATACATTTTTACTTCATGGCCCGGCAAACAGTCAGCGATTGGATTCCGGACAGCTGCCGGGTGCCACTCTGTCTGTCTCCTCCTCTTGCTCTCTGCTCTGTTTTGTGCAGCGCTGCCTGTGCCTGCGTGTGATGTGTCACGGCTACACGCTCAGCCTCAGAGAGAGGAGCCAACTAGAATGATGAAGGCGTGCAGGCTGCAGCCAGTGACCTGAAGAATAGAAGGTGAGCTGCTCCCGCGGAGGGGAAGTGGGGTAGGTTGTTGTTGCAGCAGCTGAGGTTCTGGATGGTGGTAGCAGCAGCAGAAGGCCCAATATTGCTTCCAGCAGCTCTCCCATCTGTCCTGCTCCCTGACTACAGCAGTACAGTAGCCTGTACTTGACAGTAACTCCTATTCTAATACAAAGCTAGTGCAGTATACAAAATTGACAATGTGCGATTTGTCCCAGATGAAGACATATCAAACACTACACTTGTACATGTGAATTTGTATGTATATGTAGATATATGCATAGTGGTGTATCTGTATTTGTATCTCTGTGTATTGGTGTATTTTTATATTTATAAGAACATGTGTATTGATGTATCTGTATGTGCAGCTGTACAGGTGAACCTCTTTAAGTGGCAGCGGAAGCCGATGGTCGGGGAGAGGGGAGGATGGGAGGAGGCCTGGTTGTGGTAGTAGCGGCTGATGTTCTAGGTGTTGCTAGCGGCGGACCAAGGCCCGGGGGGGGGGGGGACCAGAGATATTACTGTACCGGGCCCCAAGATTTCTGTTGCCGGCCCTGCACACGGCTTGACACCTGTTGTCTGCATTTCTGTTAAAATAATTCCACACCGAAGAGGTGATTTTTTTTGTAATTTGACCAGGCGTGTCAATGGCCATATTCATCCCATGGACAACAGGTGTCTCCCCGGGTGCCTGACTTAAACAAACCACCTCACCATCAGAATCCTCCTTGTCAATTTCCTCAGCGCCAGCAACACCCATATCCTCATCCTGGTGTACTTCAACAGTGACATCTTCAATTTGACTATCAGGAACTGGACTGCGGGTGCTCCTTCCAGCACTTGCAGGGGGCGTGCAAATGGTGGAAGGCGCATGCTCTTCACGTCCAGTGTTGGGAAGGTCAGGCATCGCAACCGACACAATTGGACTCTCCTTGTGGATTTGTGATTTCGAAGAACGCACAGTTCTTTGCTGTGCTTTTGCCAGCTTAAGTCTTTTCATTTTTCTAGCGAGAGGCTGAGTGCTTCCATCCTCATGTGAAGCTGAACCACTAGCCATGAACACAGGCCAGGGCCTCAGCCGTTCCTTGCCACTCCGTGTGGTAAATGGCATATTGGCAAGTTTACGCTTCTCCTCCGACGATTTTATTTTAGATTTTTGAGTCCTTTTTTTACTGATATTTTGTGTTTTGGATTTTACATGCTCTGTACTATGACATTGGGCATCGGCCTTGGCAGACGACGTTGATGGAATTTCATCGTCTCGGCCATGACTAGTGGCAGCAGCTTCAGCACGAGGTGGAAGTGGATCTTGATCTTTCCCTATTTTTGGAACCTCAAAATTTTTGTTCTCCATATTTTAATAGGCACAACTAAAAGGCACCTCAGGTAAACAATGGAGATGGATGGATACTAGTATACTTATGGATGACGAGTGACTGACGACACAGAGGTAGCTACAGCCGTGGACTACCGTACTGCGTCTGCTAGTATAGAGATGATAATGATATAAAAAATATATATATATCACTACTGCAGGTATATATAATATAATGACGGACCTGCTGGACACTGTCAGCAGACTCCTAAACTACTAGTATGAAGAAGATAGAAAAAAAAAAACCCACCACAGGTAGGTATACAATTATGGACGAGCACTGACGACACAGAGGTAGCCACAGCCGTGGACTACCGTACTGCGTCTGCTAATATAGAGATGATAAAGATGATAGAGATGAACAAAAAAAATATAACACTACTGCAGGTAAATATTTATATAATATAATGAATGACGGACCTGCTGGACACTGTCAGCAGAATGCGTTTATAGAATAAAAAAAAAAAACACCACAGGAGTGTTTAACTTTTTCAGGCAGACAATATACTGGTGGTCACTGGTCAGTCACACTGGCAGCAAAAGTGTGTACTGTACTCCTGCTATAACTGCACCCCAGTCTCCCCCACAATTCAGCTGTGTGAGCAGCGAGCACTCAGCACAGTCAGATATACATATAGATGATATTATCATGCAGCACACTGAGGCTGAGCACAGATATGGTATGTGACTGTGTATCGTTTTTTTTCAGGCAGAGAACGGATTATATTAAATAATAAATAAAACTGGTGGTGGTCAGTCACTAGTAACTATCAGCAAAACTCTGCACTCTGAGTACTCCTAATGCTCCCCAAAATTACTAAGTAATCAACTCAAGTGTCTCTATCTATTCTAACGGAGAGGACGCCAGCCACGTCCTCTCCCTATCAATCTCAATGCACGTGTGAAAATGGCGGCGACGCGCGGCTCCTTATATAGAATCCGAGTCTCGCGATAGAATACGAGCCTCGCGAGAATCCGACAGCGGGATGATGACGTTCGGGCGCGCTCGGGTTAGCCGAGCAAGGCGGGAAGATCCGAGTCTGCCTCGGACCCGTGTAAAAAGGCTGAAGTTCGGGGGGGTTCGGATTCCGAGGAACCGAACCCGCTCATCTCTACTTACCACTATATGGTGGTTTCTCTGCAATGGAAAACCTTTGAAGAAATTGTTCATCCTTGGGCAGATGGTCACTTCAGTCAGTGTTCACTAAGTCACATGGTTCAGAAGATGTCTCTTTGCAAAGAAATATAAACAATGTCATCATCATATGGCAGAGGTTCAACCAGATTATACACAGTGTTCCCTCAACCAGCTCTCACAGTGAGCAGGGACAGAGTCATATACGGCAGGACAAAGACACGCATGGCTGGAGCATATGGAGACACACACACAAAACTGGTGACCAAGAGAGACACCAAAGGCAGAGACAAACAGCAGATGATAGCCACAAACATTCTGAGGGTGGGGAAGCAAGCACAGACCACCTGTCCAAACAGACAAGCATGTAAGGGCAGAAAGAGTCAGATGTCAGCTGGGGGAGGGGTGAGGGAATGCAACGCAGCTGGGACCACACGTTGCCAGGCCGGGAACAGACACGAAGAGTTCCAGTCACCCATCAGGCTCCTCAGCTGCTGACAGCGACCGTCCCCACCAGAGCAGACTGCAGAGCAAGCAAATGAAAGTCAGCCACTCTGACCTCCATGCATGTGTCATGCAGTCCAGCCAAATGGAGCACAGAGGCGGAGCCACTGACCAACAGAAGAAATAAAACAGAAGTGGGGGCAAGGCCAAGGCCTTGCCCAAAGTTGGCTCTCAGCGAGCAGCACTGTGCAGTCATTCAGTATAATATGGTTATGCGCAGCCCATCCATGGCAATAGGTAGCACACAGATAATGCTACAACAGTGTGCATTCCAGTGGTCGGCGGCAAGCCCAAGGGGCCGAAAATGGGAACGGCTTGGAGGGAATTTGGGCAGCAGTCACAGCTTGGCTTGTCTGTGGGCTCTGATGGGGCCCACTAGAACCTCGGGGCCTGGTACTTCTGTACCCTCAGTCCCACCTGTTGCCGGGCCTGTTTCCAGAACTGAAAAAAAAAAAAATTCAGACTATACCACAACCCACTCAGGTCAAATTCATTCTGTCTGCTGGTGAACTTTATAGAACCTGTCCTATAAACATAGGATGAGTTATATGGACTGAACAGAGCTCAGATTTTCTCTTTAAACATGATAGGACCCCAAACTACTGTATTACATTTGCCCTGTTCTATAGGAATGCTGTCTGAAAGTCAGGTGTCCAGTATTTCCTATGTACACCTTGGTGTGTCATGTAAAAGTTATGCGTTTGGGGGAGTGTTAACATATGTTTGCTGGCAATCGTTGTTGTGTGTGTGTTATGCTAGAGAGTACTTAAAAGTAGACGAGAAATACTTGCACAAAGGAAAGAACCGGAACCCGTCAGGAGCAGTACGAAAGTTTATGTTTCCATAACATTTAAAAATCCTTTCCTGTGATGACTGAGAACGACCTTAAAGAACTTCTCCACCTATAATGCAACAAGACATTTTTTTCAATTTTTTAGTTGAAAAAGCTGTACAAATTGTCATACCCCTGATCTAACACACACATACATTTTTACAAAAGTCCACAAACAGTACCATTTAGCTACCAGATATCTGGGCTGAAATACTGTAATTTTTCTGACCAATTAGACTATTTTAAAAGGCTCCTAATTACACAGAATATGGGATAGTTGACATGGTGAGGTAATAACTACATCTGACAGTCAGATCTTTCATATTGGCGTCACACGTGCGTATGTACCTTTTATGGTTACACCAGACAGATCCGACCAATGCTTTTAGAAACATGGGGGGGATTTATCATAGCCTGGAGAGAGGTAAAGTGGACAGAGATAAAGGGGGGGTGTATAAAACCTTGGAGAGTGATAAAGTGTAGAGAGAGAAAGTATCAACCAATCAGCTCCTAACTGTCATGTTACAGCCTGTGTTTGAAAAAATACAGTTAGGAGGTTATTGGTTGGTAATTTATATCTCTCCAATTTATATATCGACAAATTTAGATAAATCTTCCCCATATTTCTATGCAATCTGGGCTTCGCATCCTTCTACAAGAGACCTCCAGCCTATCAATATCTTATCACATTTACATGTGAAACGCAGAAAATTAGAACATCGTGCAAAAGTTAATTTGTTTCAGCAATTCAACTTAAAAGGTGAAACTAATATATTATACAGACTCATTACATGCAGAGTGAGATATTTCACCCCTTTATTTGTTATAATTTTGATGATTGTGCATTACAGCTTAAGATAACCCCAAATCCAAAATGTCAGAAAATTAGCATATTACATAAAATCAATAAAAAAAGGATTTTAAATACAGAAATGTCAGCCCTCTGAAAAGTATAATCATGCATATGTACTTAGTACTTGGTTTGGGCCCCTCTTGTATGAATTACTGCCTCAATGCAGCGTGGCATGGATTCTATCAGCCTGTGGCACTGCTGCGGTGTTAAAGAAGACCAGGATGCTACAATAGCGGCCTTCAGCTCTTCTGCATTGCTCGGTCTAATGTCTCTCATCTTTCTCTTGGCAATGCCCCATAGATTCTCAGGAAAAGGTCATTCAAAAGTGTGTGGGAGCTTCACAAGGAGTGGACTGAGGCTTCCACACCACACACAGATGGATCCTGGACATTGGCTTCAAATGTCGTATTCCTCTTGTCAAGCCGTTCCTGAACAACAAACAATGGGGGTAATTCAGAGTTAATTGCAGCAGCAAATTTGTTAGCAGTTGGGCAAATCCATTTGCACTGCAGGTGTGGTAGATAGAACATTTGCAGAGAGAGTTAGATTTGGGTGGGTAATTTTGTTTCTGTGCAGGGTAAATACTGGATGCTTTATCTTTACACTACAATTTAGATTTCAGTTTGAAAACACCACACCCAAACCTAACTCTCTCTGCACATATTATATCTGCCCCACCTGCAGTGCACATGGGAGGTGATTCAGACCTGATCGTAGATGTGCTAAATTTAGCACATCTACGATCAGCTTCCCTGACATGCGGGGGGACACCCAGCACAGGGCTAGCCCGCCCCGCATGTCAGCGGCGATGCTTTTGTACTTGAAGAGTAGCTCCCAGACAGCCAGCTCCTGCGCGCTGGCAGGGAGCTACTCGTCACTGCCCGGGTCGCAGCAGCTGCGTGTGATGTCACACAGCTGCTGCGGCCCCCCCCTAATGGTCCAGCCACGCCTGTGTTGCCCGGACCGCGCCCCCTAAACGGCAGCCAAACGCAGCCAGCCCGCCCCCTCCCGCCCAGCGACCACCTCTGCCTGTCAATCGGGCAGAGTTGATCGCAGGGCTAAGACAGCCGTCGGCTGTCTGGCATGCACCGGCACACTGTGGCGCATGTGCAGATCAGACCTGATCGCTACTGTGCGAAAACGCACAGCAGCGATCAGGTCTGAATTAGCTCCATGGTTTTGCCCAACTGCTAACAAATTTGCTGCTGCGATCAACTATGAATTAGGTCCAGTGTTAGAAACGTCTTACCTGGGCTAAAGAAAAAAGAACTGGTCTGTTGCTCAGTGGTCCAAAGTCCTCTGATTAGAGCAAAATTTGCATCTCATTTGGAAACCAAGGTCAAAGAGTATGGAGGAAGAATGGTGAGGCACACAATCCAAGATGCTTGAAGTCCAGTGTAAAGTTTCCACAGTCTGTGTTGATCTGGGAGCCATGTCATCTGCTGGTGTTGGTCCATTGTATTTTATTAAGTCCAGAGTCAACGCAGCCATCTACCAGGACATTTTAGAGCACTTCATGCTTCCTTCAGTAGACAAGCTTTATGGAGATGCTGACTTAATTTTCCAGCAGGACTTAGCACCTGCTCACACTGCCAAAAGTACCACAACCTGGTTCAATGACCGTGGGATTACTGTGCTGGATTGACCAGCGAACTCGCATAGCCTGAACCCCATAGAGACTGTATGGGGCATTGCCAAGAGAAAGATGAGAGACATGAGACCGAGCAATGCAGAAGAGCTGAAGGCCGCTATTGAAGCATCCTGGTCTTCCATAACACCTCGGCAGTGCCAAGGCTGATAGAGTCCATGCCACGCCGCATTGAGGCAGTAATTCATGCAAGAGGGGCCCAAACCAAGTACTGAGTACATATGCATGATTATACTTTTCAGAGGCCGACATTTCTATATTTAAATTCCTTTTTTTACATTCATCAAAATTATAACAAATAAAGGCTTGAAATATCTCACTTTGCATGTAATGAGTCTATATAATATATTAGTTTGCCCTTTTAAGTTGAATTACTGAAATAAATTAACTTTTGCACAATATTCTATTTTTCTGAGTTTCACCTGTACAATAGGCCACTAAACAGGTGTTTGCTTCATTTTTATATCATGGTTGCAAACTTTCTGGCTGCCCCCTCTGGGGAGAGAGGGGGTAGCCAGATTGGCACAGCTAAGCGCGGTGCGGGGTGTGTGGCTTGGTACTTGGTAAAGGAGAGGTGTGATGGGATAAAGGAGGCGGAGTTGGGGGCATGACAGATGTGTAGACTTGCAGTGTGCTGAAACGCCGTTCTACTTTTATATTATGCGATCGGCTCTCACAAATGCTGCATATGATTATACCAATTTTGTATCGTAGTGCACATTTCATCACCAGAGTAGCTTAGCACTAATGCAAAAATATTTGTATGTGAGTAAGTTACACTGCTCCCAGAGCAACTTTTTTTTTCTTTTAAGTGGATGGTGGAGGGGTGGGGATGCCACTCAATCCTCCAGCAGCCCCTGCATTGCTCTACTGCACATAGGTCTATATCCCCCTCCCTTTGGCTACAGCACCGGCTGTTATGCAGTAGGTCCCAAGTTACATTTCAGCCACTTTACTGCTGGGGACAATAAGACCTGTTTTGCTCATACAGTCAAAAACGTGACTGCAGAGAATGAGTCACTAAAATAGGGGAAATGTGAGAGCAGTAAACAGAAAAGGACACCATCCACAAAGCTCCAGGAACACAGGTCTGTGACCAGATATCCTAAGCTTACAGGTGGCAAAAACTAAAAAATTCCATACTGGGATAAGTAAGGAGTATCAGACAGATAACACATAAAATAGGTGACTATATGTCAAATTGTAAATAGACAGTAATTTACTATATAGAGTAGATTTTTAAGGCCTGATGAAGAGCACTATGCCAGTTTTTGTAGTGTATCTTGGACCTTATTCAGAGCTGTACGCAGATCGCTGCATACTTGCCAGGGCATGTGTGAGGCCGCCTCCTGATGTGTCCGCAATTAGATTGCGGATGCATCGGAACTATGGTTGACCCCTGGTAGCGCAGCCTGGCGGTCGGCCGCCTTTATTTTTAATAGGAGCGGCTGTGTGACGTCGTGCAGCCGCCCAGTAAACGGTTACAGACCACCCCCATTTGGCACCCCCCCAACGCTTCGTCGCCACCCCGTGAACACGAGCCGATGTCAATCACTTTGCAGTTGCATCCATCCATGTGTATTATTATTATTATCATTATCCTTTATTTATAGGGATCCGCACTGCCGAATTACAGAGTACATAAATGAAAAAGCAAAACGGGACAATAGTGACTTGGGGGCCCATTTATTAACATTATTTTTACTAAAATAGTGTGAAAAAGGGTGTTTTCACACCCTTTTAACATTATTTTAGTATCACTCCAATGTATTAAAGGGCATTTGGAGCAGTTTTTCATGAAAACTGCTCCAAACCCTTTAATTCCTTTTTTTTTAGTAATCCACATCGCATTCCCCATACTTATAATGGGAAATGTGTTGTGGCCGAATTTACAAAAAAAAATGTGAAAAAACATTGCAGCTCAGGCTGGCGAGATCACAGGACAGTGCTGCGATAGGCAGGCATTTGCCCATCTTTTGCAGAGCGGGGACCCGGCTCCAGCGATCACACAAGCTGATCAAAGCATAAAAGATAGTTCAAAAACAAACAAAACATACTTACCAGCTCTGGTGAGTGCTGCCGGGCGCCGAGTCCCCCATATGCTGCGCTGTGACCCCGCTGTAGTAAAGTGACGCTGCAAAGGAGCGGCGCAGTTTACAGCACCGGGGGTCACTGCAGCACACAGGATCTGGCGCCTGCAGCCCAGCAGGAGCAATGTGGACCGGCTCCGTGGACTGGCAAGTATATTATCCTGTGGAGAAGGTGGGGGTCGACTGAGCGGCAGCGGTAGCAGCGATGTCGGCGGGGGAGGAACATGCGCAACAGGACATCGGGGTGTTTTTCCCTAAAAATATCCCGATGATGCCGCGGTGTGTCATCGCAGGGACAGAGCTTGCTTGCAATCCTTGGATGTGGATGGTGATAAATAGGCCCCTTACAGTTAAGACAATATAGTACATGTACAGGGTAAATAACACTGACATAAGTAATCAGAGTGGCAAAAAAAACATGGGATTAGGTGCCGATGAGGATGTTTAAGTAAGAGAAGGATAAGCACATGAGGGTTGAGGGCCGTGCTTGTGAGAGCTTACATTCTAAAGGGGAGGGGCAGACAGACAGGGGTGGCACAGATGGGGTAGACAGTGAGCATGGAACAGACGGTTAGGATGAGATTTGGCTGGGTTTGGTGAAGAAGTGGGTCTTGAGAGCCTGTTTGACGTTTTGTAGAGAGGTGGAGAGTCTGAGGGGGAGAGGTAGGGAATTCCAGAGAAAGGGAGCAGCATGTGAGAAATCTTGAAGGTAGGAGTGGAAGGAAGTAATCAGTCATCAGGAGAGGCGGCGTGCATTAGCAGAGCGAAGCGGACAGGTGACAGTGTAAAGGGAGATAAGGTTAGAGATTCTGAAAGGAGAGGAAAGCGTATAGTGTATGTCCGCGCAGCTGCAATGTGGCCGCTGCATATGTGCAGTTTTGCCTACACCAGCACACTGCACTGCGGAACGCATTAGAGGCAGGGTCTGAATGATCCCCCTTATGTGAAATCGCCCTGCACATGCCCACATGATAACCATCACCATCACTAACAAGCCGCTTGTGATTGGATGTTTGCGAATACAACACTGGCACTGACAGGCACTTTCTTCATATCTCAGGCATATATTATGCTTTTGTGTGCGCATTTTTGTGACCAAAATAGTAAAAATGCACAAAACCAAACCACAGTAATTACTGCACTTGATGTTCTCTTAATATATAATATAGCTATAATTAATATGCTTCTAATCTCTATTAATGAACAGGAGGCTTGTATTAATTATATTAATAATTTGTTTTCTTTAAAGAAAAGGCCCATACACGCTAGAAGATATTTTCCAAAGTTATGAGCAATAACGACTGTTGTGAATGATAAAATCATTCAGATCGTTCAAATCGTTTTATTGTGTACACTGCAAACGATCAACGATGCGCGCACCCGTAGGTGTTGGAAGCAGGTTGTCAGTCGTCCATGCATGCAACTCAATCCCCTCAATCCCAGCAGAGCAGATCAATCGTCGTTCAGATCATTTGTATTAAAACTCAGTAGTGGGGTATATTTACTAAAATTCGTATTTTTCAGAATGAGGTTAAAGATCTAACACGAATGACATCGAAAATGTAATGTTGCAACTTTTTGAATTACTTACGACTAATTTACTAAGTTGTCGTATTTTTCTTTTTCGTATTTACCCATGTCGATGTCATTCGTAGTTTTTAAAGGTAGAATGCGGCCGATTTAGTGGTTTTGCGGCCGTGTTATGTGTTTTTTTTACGACTGCATCACATTTTAGTCACGGCAGTGTTTCTCCGTTCCCGGCCGCGTTTTTTTACTAAGTTTCGTTTTTGTCACTCGTCCGTGATTGGTTTGATTCGTGATGGAGGAGTGTCTGTGCACATTACTATAAAAACGCCCCAAACCGTCCGCACCTCGTGGGTTTAGCTAGTGGAGAGGTGAGAGGAAGGTGTGTTAGGAGTTGGTGAGTTTTGTGGAGGATTTGTTGGTGATTTTTGCGATTGTTGAGTGCTGTACTGTGTGTGTAAGTAGTCTTGTCATACTTGTTGTGTAGTTATTTAAAAGTTTGTCTATTTTTTTGTCCTTGTTTTTTTTTTCTAGTCTATTGTCATTGTTTGTGAGTGAGTGAGTGAGTGAGTGAGTGAGTGAGTGTGTGTGTGTGTGTGTGTGTGTGTGTGTGTGTGTGTGTGTGGTGTGTAGTGGTAGTGGAGGAGTGTGTTTTCTGTTTTTTTTTTCCCAGTGTTATTTGTAGTTTGTCCGGATTATGTCCTAGTCAGAGGTCAGTGTAGTGGAGGAGGTGAGTGAGAGGGAGGAGGTGAGTGAGAGGGAGGAGGTGAGTGAGGTGGAGGAGGTGAGTGAGAGGGAGGAGGTGAGTGAGGTGGAGGAGGTTAGTGAGAGGGAGGAGGTGAGTGAGGTGGAGGAGGTTAGTGAGGAGGAGGGGGTGGCTGCTGCTGCGGCCTCCAGTGATAGTGATGGTGTTGTGGCTCCGCAGCCACGCACCACTACAAAGACTGGCCGCAATGTGAAATTCAGCTATTCAGAAAATATGGCTTTGGTGCGGGAGCTGATGAGGCATCATCGGCAGTTGTTTGGCCATGATGCTGCCAAGGTGTCCACACGTAGGAAGTCTGTTCTGTGGGGGAAGGTCATTGCGGCTGTGAATAGTGAGGGTGTGGTGAGGCGGACCGAGGACACGTGTCGCAAGCGCTTTTATGACATAAAGCGCTGTGTCAAGGCAAAGATGGTCAAGGAGGCCAAATCAGCCCGCCAAACCGGGGGTGGACACCCCTTCCGTGCATCTTACCGCGATTGGGAGGAGCCTGTGCGTTCACTTATTCCGCCAGAAGTGGTTGGTGCGACTCATGTCCGGGATTCTGACCGGCCAAGGCAGGATGGGGAGTTGTTTTTATGATTTTAAAAGTGTAAACATCTGTGTGTTGTCCTTTGTTGTTTGTAATTTCTTCAAGCTAATTGTGATTGTCAGTTTGTTAATTGTTACAATGTGTTGGTGATGTCGTGCAGGCCTGGCCAACCTGTGGCTCTACTGGTGTTGGTAAACTACAAGTCCCATCATGCATTGCCTCAGTTTTGTTATTAGTGAATGCTACATCTGTTGCAGTGCATGCTGGTATGTGTAGTTTTACTACATCTTGAGAGCCCCATGTTGTCCATGACTGATGTAGTGTTAATATCAATATATATTTTTTTTTTGTTTTGTAATCTGGTTGCCTTGCCCTTTTCCTTCCATTTGATATCAGTACTAAATCTTTCTAGGTGTATTTAAAAGAAGTGTGTTGAATATGTTGTTAGCATATTTTGAAAACAAATAGATTTCTTTGGATTTTTGTTTATTGTGTGTTGTTGTGGGTTGTCCTTTGTGGTTTTGTTTTGTTGTTCTTGTTTTTTTGTAATTATTCTATACATTTTTGAGCAGATATTTGAGCCTAGTGTTGTATTTGTAGAATGAAAATTGGTACCTTAGCGTGCAATATTGTGGTTGTGTCAAGCTATGTGATTTGATTTTTAAACATTAGAATATTGTGCATTATTTGGCTTTGTGTATGGATTAATTTGAGAATTTTAATCTTATTTAAAGTATACACACCCAATGAAGTCAGCCAGAAAATCTTAAGCATCGTTTAGTTTACTTATTATCATCAGGTTCCAGATGTTTACATCACAAGAAGGATTTACAGAAAACATTGTTAAATAAAAGTATGTCCATAAGGTAATTCTTCATATTTTTACAGTACGCCAGAGAAGCAGCACAGCCAGTCCACAGCCAACACTGCCAAGTGATGCAGATGGTGGGAATGCAGGTAAGAATTCACTGTATTCACATATTCAGCAAACACATAGAAGCACAAAATGTTAATGTTTATCTTATCACATAGGTTCTTCTTCTGCAAACCCCCCTCCACTAAGGCGCCCATCACAGGGCTCGGTGACTGTGCCTAGGAGGCCAACCAAGAGACGTCGTCTTGAGGCTGAATCTGCTGCTCCATCATCACCACCCCAACGGCGCATCTCCGCAGTGTTGTCCCTGCCACCACAAGCAATTTTGGCGAGTCCACAAAGCGAGGATCCACAATCACCTCAGCTGTCTGGTGAGTAAACATAAAAGTTAATTGTAACAAAAATTTAAAACAGTGTGGTCGATGAATTAACCTGGATAAGGCATAATGAATTGATAAACCACTGATATGTGCAAGGTGATCAAGGCAGAAGTAAAACAGATCCTAACAGTAAAAAACCTGAACGTCCCTGTTTGGCTTGTGCCTTTATCACCTTGCACATATCACTGGTTTTTCAAATCCTTAGGTCTTCTCCTGGTTAATTCATCTGCACCACTGTTTGTGTACTGGCATAATTAATTTATTTGTGTTAATTCTTATTCCAGCCAATAATCACAAACAACAAGCACATGTTTTTTTTTTGACATTTTTGCAGTAACATTTTCAGATGTGATGTTGCCCATAGCAACCATGTAATATTCCAAAAAATTAAACAATAAACAGCAACATAAATGTAATCTAGAATCCAATTGTTTGCCATGGACAACATCACCATTTCTAAACATAGGCCACCTTAAGACATTTACATGTTTTTTTTCTGAGAAATGTGTGCTTTATTTCTTTGGTGTAATTTGCCCACACAACACTGACTGCCTTGATCAATTTGTGAGTGTGTTCCAAAACACATTTAATGTATTGTGTGTGTTTTACAAAAGGAAGGGTCATACACAATCTGTAAATGCATTAATTTAAAATGGCGAAAGTTCTTCGTGTTTGCACATTCATTATGGCACAGAGTCCGACAATTCCCTAATTCATTTTTCCATTGAGTATGGAAAGTTAGAAGCCACATATGTGTTAAAAAAGGTAAGAGTCCTAGGTAATTTTAGGCCACAATCTCGGTTTCATTTTCAACATGAATATTATTAAGTAAGTCATGTTTACATCAAGCAAATAAATATTTTACAAACAAAATAGTGGCTGTTATCAACCCCATACAGAGCCACCCATCATGGACGAGGACGCACAGCAGGAAAGTGACCAGCAGCCTACCTACACACTACACCTGCAGCCCATCGATCCTACCCAGCCAACCACGCAGCAGGACATAACACAAACACCCCAAACATCCCATAGCCCCCAATTAAGGCCAACACCACCCCAGCAACAAATGGTCCCTGAGTTTTGGAGCAGTTGGGCCACACAACAGGCACAACACTATGCCTGCCTGAACACCCACACCCAATACCTTGCCAGTCTGCCCCATCATCTTCCTCGCCTCAGTCGGAACTCAGGCAGACTGATAGTTCAGGTTGGCAGAATTGCCAATTCAATGGAGCAGATGAGGGCAGACAACAGTCAAATGTTAGCCAATTTAGTCAGAATCATGGATGAACAACAGCGGCAGCAACAAGCCCTCATACAAATAATACAACACAACCAACTGGTGAACGAAAACCTCTCCAGAATTATTGCCAGCAACACTGCCACAAATACCCAACTGACTGCAAGCATACACAACCTCAGCCAAAGCATTAATGTGTTGGCATCCCAACAAATCAGCTCAAGCTCCGGAACTACAACACCAAGCCAGACCCCAGTTACCTCCCCTGTAAGACGCTCCAGCAGAACACGGACCAACGAACCAGGTCAATCCTCTGCACCCAGCACACACAAAAAAAAAAAATGAAGGATGCATGAAATGGTTGTTAAAAAATAAAGTTTTTGGAATTGTTACACCAAAAATGCCTGTGTCCAAGCAAAACATTTTTAAACACGCTATATGTGTATGGTTTAATGTGCTAATGAGTGACAGTGTAAGTTATTCAAATAAAAGTATAACTGTAAAGAACAGTATAATTAACAAACACTAACGCAACACAAACAACATTCACACCTACAATACATTTTTAAAAAGTGGTTAGGCAAGGTTATTTATAACTAAATAATACTTACCGTTAAAATAACGCAGAATCACTTCTTGCCTTACCTGCCTCCCTACATCTGTACTCACACTGTCACCAGATGTTTCTAAATCACCTACTTGCTGGCTGTTTTCTTCATCACCAACATGTGGCAGATGTTGACTCAAACACAGATTATGAAGAAAACAGCAGCAGAATACAATCCTAGTCACCTTTGAGGGACTATACAACAAAAGCCCAGCAGACTTATCCAGACACCGAAACCTAGATTTCAGCACCCCAAAACATCTTTCTATCACATTCCGCGTAGACTTATGTGCATTATTATAATTGTGTTCAGCAGGAGAATCAGGTTGGGACAATGGAGTAAGGAGCCAAGAGTAGCAGCCATAACCACCATCACCTGAAATACAGATATAGCCAACATTAGGACATGTGGATTATGGTAAAACACATACAAA
The DNA here is from genome assembly GCF_028390025.1 of Pseudophryne corroboree. NCBI lineage: Eukaryota > Metazoa > Chordata > Amphibia > Anura > Myobatrachidae > Pseudophryne > Pseudophryne corroboree. Next base: position 406,074,954 of record NC_086446.1, read on the forward strand.
AATCAGGAGTTTGAAGTTACCACACATACACACAACACACTTGGAACATACCCAGCAGCCAGCCATCAGGCATTTGTCCGTCCTCAAACTTATCGAACAGTTGGCACTATATAATTTTCCAACTGCAAGGATCAAAATTAACGGAGACCTGTCCCACCCACTTCTGATTCGAAACGGCACTAGACAGGGATGCCCCCTCTCGCCCCTCATCTTCGTCCTCTGCATGGAGGCCTTGGCAAGTTCCATTAGGCTTAATCCAGACATTTCGGGACTCACGGTGGGGGGCAGAGAGTACAAACTTGCACTGTTCGCGGACGACCTGCTAACTATCATATCGAACCCAGTGGTTTCTGTCCCCAACCTGATGTCTGAACTAGACAGATACGGCTCCCTGTCCAACTTTAAGATTAATCTTTCTAAGTCAGTGGCAGTGACTGTATCAAAGCCCTCCCAAGCCCTTGACGGCCTCAAACAATCCTTCCTCTTCCACTGGCATCCCTCTAGCTTTAAATATCTGGGGATTACTCTACATAGGGACTTATCACGCCTTTTTGAGGTAAACTTCAAAAAATTGCTTGACTCACTTTGCTCCGAGTTCCGGGACTGGGGCAACAGGCGGTTATCCTGGCTGGGGAGGCTCAGTGCTATTAAAATGAATGTCTTGCCGAGAGTCCTCTATCTCCTCCAGGCGCTCCCGGTTTCCATTCCTGGAACTTGGTTCAGAGACCTGCATAATCTAGTTAGGGACTTTGTGTGGGGGGGCAAACGACCCCGCTTCCAGCATGCCATCCTTTTCCGTCCTAAACATAAGGGCGGTCTTCAGCTACCGCATTTCTCACTGTACTATGAGGCCATTGTTCTCCACAGAATCTTGGAATGGTCACGCCCACGTGACACAAAGCAGTGGGTCCATATTGAGGAGGCAGTGCTGCCCGCCCCCATTGCCTACTACCCTTGGTGCTCTAAGATACCACACATAGATCACCCTACTATTGGACCTACACTCTCACGTTGGGGCAGACTTAGGACTCTTCCATATATTTCTTCTAAATACTCTCCCCTGACCCCATTGTTTCACAACCCAGACTTCCCGCCGGCGATTTCAGGCCGGGGATTTGACTCATGGAGACGGGAGGGGGTGGTGCGTGTTAGCCAGCTGGTGGAACATGGAGAGATGATCCCCTTCCCCTCGATGCAATCGAAGTGGAATCTCTCACCTTCGGAGATATGGAAATACCTTCAATTGAAACACTTTGTTCTGGGGAGTAATGTCCGCCCAGGCTTGACTAGACCGATGACGGTTTTCGAGAATTTATGTTCAGAACCCTCTCGTCCACAACATTTCCTTTCAAAATGTTATAGATTTTTGATAGTGAACAAATTCCCCGATCTCCCTAAATATGCCAGGGACTGGGCCCCCGATATACAGATAGATCTGTCAGAAGAGGACTGGGAGAAGAGTTTTCAGGTCACCTTTGTAAGTTCCTCCAGTTATTCAGTCCTTGAAACACATTTCAAAGTACTGTCTCGGTGGTACAGATGTCCCGAAACACTGGCAAAAATGTTCCCCAATGTATCAGACAAATGTTGGAGATGCAATACTCAAACAGGTTCCCCGATGCATATCTGGTGGGATTGCTCTAAACTTCGACCCTTTTGGAATAACGTAATTGCAACCTCAAAACTGATAGTGGACTTGGAGGTCCCTTCGGAGCCAGCCTTCTGGCTTCTCAATTATGTTACATGGCCCCTGTCGACATATAAAAACTCCCTACTAAAGTTTCTTAATAGCGCAGCCAAAGCGGTCATTCCAGTTCACTGGCGATCTACTGAACCTCCTAATATGAGGGAATGGGTTGCTAGAGTAGATTGGTACATGACTATGGAGGACTTGCGGGTGACACCGGAGACACACCGAAGATTCACGACCACTTGGTCCCCTTGGTTGGAATTTAAATCCTCACATGCTTACCTGTCACTGATGTCCTAACTTGAGCCCTGCACGTCGCACTCTACTATTGTCAACTGGGACAGATCTTATTACTTCAGCTCCCTGACCGGACTGAACTGGACAGATCCACACCGTCGCCCCCCCCCCCCCCCCCCCCCCCCCCCCCCCCCCCCCCCCCGCCCCGCCCCCTCTCTTCATGAATCTTTACTTTTCCACCCTGTACTCTTTTCTCTCCTTTCTTCTTTATTTCTTTTAGTGTTAAGAAATGTTATGTCAGGACAGCTTTATTCTAGAAGAGGTTGGCTTTGGCCTTGAATTAGAGGTACTGACTTGATCACGAAATTTATGTACTACTGACCACGATAACTGTGTTAACTGGCTTAGCCCATACCTAGCTGATTGTGTTTTTACTGTATTATCAGTTGAAAGATGTATGCTGTCTTGAATAACCTGTTACTACTTTATAATTCAATAAACATTTATTGGGGGGAAAAAACTTATCGAACAGTGATGACTGACTGAGGATGAAGGAGTCATGGCAGCCGCCAGGGTAACCTGCAACCACACTCATAATTTTGAGATTTGCATCACAAACCACCTGGACATTAGTGGATTGGCGAAAATGTCTATTTGTGAAAACATATTGTCTATCCCTAGGTGGTCTCAGCTCAACGTGTGTGCAATCTATGGCACCCAGCACATTGGGCATGCCAGCAAGCTCATAGAAAGCTACCCTGACTGCATGCCACTGCGACTCCTGGGTAGGGAAGCAGATAGAGGCATCTATGTGGGGTTCCAACACATCCAAAACCTGAGTGGACATTACAAAATATAAGGTGAGTGTCATCAGAGCCGGCCTTAGGCATAGGCAAACTAGGCAATTGCCTAGGGCATTTGGTATGCTTAGGGGCACCAGCAGCTTCTGCTGATTAAAATGATATGCGGCATGCCTATATTCTGTGTGTAGCATTTCGTATGCAGATACAGCCGCAGCCGCGCACAGAATATAGGCATGCTGCATATCATTTTAATCAGCAGAAGCTGCTTGTGCATCCTAGCCACATAGTGATGCAAATAAGATGCATTTTCATAAACAAAAGGCACCCGACGTTAGCAGAGCTGCCAGCTGACTCATGCCAGGCATCTCTTGCAGAACTAGAGGTGGTGCTAGGGGGCACCAGACAAAATCTTGCCTAGGGCATCATATTGGTTAGGGCCGGCTCTGAGTGTCATGATCTGTAATCCATACAATACTGTGTTATAACACATAACAGAAGCAACACTTAGACGTGTATGTATGTTTCAACTCACCTGATTTCAATATTTTGAAAAGGTGGGCTGGGAGATACCAATTACATCGCCTGTCACAGCCTGGAAGCTCCCAGTAGCCATAAAGTGCAACACAGCCAGGAGTTTGTGCAGGCCTGAGACAGAGCGAGACAGTTTGACAAGGTCATACAGACGGAAAATGTTGCTTCTATTTTGCTGAAACATCTGTATGACCCTATCATCGGACAATGCGTTTAAGTTTAAACGACCCCTAAAAAAACGAGGCCTGCGCAGCCTCCGCGGCACCTGTACAACCTGCTGACCATGTTGACTTACCTGGCCCTGATTTATTGTCGCCTCATGGAGCAGTCTCAGGTATCCCCCAACAAACAATAAATCTGTACTACACACGGCAGCAGCCATTTCAGAGTGAGAGCTGGTCAAAATGTGCTTGGGACCCTTTTAATGGGCCAAAAAATCAGGTGTGACTAATGGATAATTGAATACACATGTAAACACGCTTATCAAAAGCAGGTCTACTTTTTTTTAGGACTTTTTTACGATTTGTATTTTTTCACGTCCGCAAATGCATTTTCACGGTACAGATTACAAATACGAATGGTTAGTAAATGACCGTGAACCATACCTAAACAGCCGCGTTTGACCGAAGGTGTATTCAATCATATTTTTTCCCTTGGACTTCCAAAAAAATACGAATGCCCTCATCACTGCCGTGATTTGAGTTTAGTAAATTCCCGAGATGACACTTTGAAGAAAAAACACCATCTCGGTCAAAATCGGGACCTTAGTAAATATACCCCAGTGTGTACACTCTATCTCGTTTGTCAGGGAGCTCAAGGGAAATTGCTCCTCTTCCACATTGTTCATCTTTCACATTGTTCAAGTCTTCTAGTGTGTATGGGCCTTAACAGTGTTTATTATCCCCCCCAAAAAACAACAACATATAAAATAAATTATATATCATATACACAGCAATATAAATTGTATCTAAAAACACACTCCTCATTAAGCTCTTTTTTATATATATATATATATAGTTATTTGTAGGAGTGCAACAATGTGTTTATTATATACTAGGTGCTTCATCGCGCCCTACGGGCGCTCTTCACACCGTCGCAAGGGGCTATGCCCCCTTAACCCTTGCATGCTTTTCTGGGGTTCAATATTTGTGTTATATGGAGTATTACTTGCATTCCTTTGTTAGTGGTTAAATATTGCACAATGAAAGGGCGTGCGATGGTGAAGGAGGCGCAGCCCCTTGCGACGGCGTGAACAGCACCTGCAGGGCACGATGTACAGAATGTAGCAGGTGCGGGGGGGACTGCGGATGGGGGAGGGTGTCTGTAGATGCTGCGGGTGGAGGGGGCGGAATCGGGGGGGGGCCCCGGATGGGGAAGGGTCGGGAGGTGCTGCGGGTGGTGGAGGGGCAGAGGAGTGGGGGCTGCAGAGGGGGGAGGGGTCCGGAGGCACTGTAGGTTGGGGAGTGGCAGGGGTGCCATGGGTGGGACAGGGGCAGGTGCGTGGATGTTGCGGATGGGTGAAGGGTTCCGTAGGTGCTGTGGGATGGGAAGGGGCAGGGGTGCCAGGGGTGGGGTAGGGGGTCCGGAGGCGCCGTGGGTAGGGGAGGGGCAGGTACGGGTGGTGCGGCGGATGCTGAAGGGGGTCCGGAGGCGCTGCAGGTGGTGGAGGAGCAGGTGCGATAGGTGGGGGAGGGGTATGTGAGGGGGGGGGACCGCAGATGGAGGAGGGTGTCTGCAGATGCTGCGGGTGGAGGGGGGCAAGTGTGGGGGGAGACATATATGGGGGGTGGATGGTGGAGGTGGTCTGGCGGTGCTGTGGGTGGTGGAGGGGCAGAGGAATGGGAGCCACGGGTGGTGTAGGGGGTCTGGAGGCACAGCGTGTGGAGGAGGGGTGGAGTGCCGCATGTGGTGGAGGGGAAGGTGCGGAGGTGTGGTGCATTGAGGAGGGGTCTGGAGGCGCTGCGGGTACTGTACCTGCCAAAAAGGTAGTTGGAGGGCATGCAGTAACAGGGCCAGGACAGAAGTGACAGGGTCAGAACAGGGGTGACGGGGCCAGGACAGGGGTGACGGGGTCAGAACAGGGGTGACGGGGCCAGAACAGGGGTGACGGGGCCAGGACAGGGGTGACGGGGCCAGGACAGGGGCGACGGGGCTATGACAGAAATGACAGGGACAGGATAGGGGTGACAGGGCCAGGGTAGGGGCGGCAGGACCAGGACAGATGTGACAGTGCCAGTATAGGGTTGACAGGGCAAGCACAGGGGTGACAGGGCCAGGATAGGGGTAACAGGGCCAGCATAAGGGTGAAAGGGCCAGGATAAGGGTGACAGGGCAAGGCCAGGGGTGACAGGGACATGACAGAACACAGGGCACGGGAGAGATTGGTATTAGGGACAAAACAGTGGTGACAGACAGATGTGTCTTACCGGAGTCACTACTGCTGGCTGCTGCTGTTCCACTCCAACCCATACTTGCCTACTCTCCCGGAATGGCCGGGAGGCTCCCGAAAATCGGGTGACCCTCCCGGCCCCCCGGAAGAACAGGCAAGTCTCCCGGAATCAGGGGTCCCCCTGTCCGTCCGCCCACTTAGTGTGTAAAGTGGGCGGTCCGGGCAGTTGATGACGCGATTCTTGCTGAATCGCGTCATCATAGCCACGCCCCCTGCAGTGTAATGCCGGGGATCACGGCATTACAGAGCGGGGGGCGTGGCTTAAAGGATGTGCCACGGTAACTCCACCCCATCCCGCCCCTGCTCCACCCCCGTCCCGCCTCCGGTCCACCTTCTCCCCATGTCACAGCCCTCCCCTGCCCCCCTGCTGAGCCGACCTGGCTGCTCTCTCCCGCAGAGAGCAGCCAGAACGTCGGCAAGTATGCTCCAACCTGTTGGGATCTGCTGCTGGTGGAGACTTGGCATGACTGACTTTCTCAGTCCTGCTTCCTCTGCCCGTCAGCATCCCTCCCCCCCTCCTCAGTCACACACCGCAGACCTTGCGCAGCTGTCGGGCACTGTGGTAAGGGGAGACTGGGAGTGACTGGTTAGCCCCCAGGAGACGCTGCGACTGGAGGGAGGAGGGGGTCATAGCATGCACGCGGCGCGGACCTCGCGGCTGCTGGGCACTGTGGTAAGGGGAGACTGGGAGTGACTGGTTAGCTCCCAGGAGACGCTGCGGCTGGAGGGAGGAGGGGGTTGGAGCCTGCAAGCAACTTGGACTTCTGCAGCGCTACCTGCTGGCTAAAGTGTGTGAAGGAGCCGGCCGCACTTCACTGCGGGCGGCAGTGCTGCAGCTAGCGGTGGGGTTGCCGGGGCTGGAAATAACAGAGGCAGTACGGAACCTGCACAGCGGCAGGTGCCCCACAAAACTGCAGCTAAGAAGCATGGAGTGTGCAAGAAAGTGACACTCCTCCGCGCCAGAGAGACCCTGCTGAGTATGCTGATGTGGGGGGTCAAGCACACAGTGAGCCGGTGCCCGTCTGTCTGTACGGCATACCCCCTCACACACCCCCATACCTCCCAACTGTCCCGGGGTTCCGGCAGCAGAGCTAGATTAAGGGGGGAGGGGGGCAGGGGATACGTACCGTGGGCCCCACAGTTTTAGGGGGCCCCCCGGATGGAGTAGCTCTGTCCCAGCTCAGAAGCTCCCCCGTCCTGCCAGCAACAGCGGCAGCATTGTGCTACAGTCAGCACACGCTGCTGCGTGTTGGCAGGTCTGTGGTGTTGCAGGGAGGCAGCAGTCTCCCTGCTTTCTTCTGCCTGTGCGGGTGTGTAGGGGGAGCGACCACCACCTCTGGATTTAGCTCTAGCTGAGGGGCCAAAATTCCATATAAAAAAAAAATTCCCGGAATTTGCATTAGGGGGCGTGGCCACGCGTCCCGCGATTAGGCCACGCCCCCAGCCCCACAGCAATGAGATAGGGCTCCCCTGTCTCAAGTGCCCTGGGCCCCCGGACTCATAATCCGCCCCTGGAGGCATGCCAGCAGCTCACAGAGCGCTGGGCATGCCCCCTCACTGACGAAAACGGGGCCCCTCCCATGAAGCCACACCCCTTTTCGCTGGTCACGCCCCCTTTTCGACGCACGTTTGTGTTGGCATAGTGCGATGGATTGATACCATAGGTGTGCAGCAGGAGGTCTTATAGATAAAGGATCACCTCAGGAGTTACCTTGTATTCAGACAGAACGAGACTTGAGATGTATATCTTCTTTATATAGTACTGAGTACCAGGATCAATATAACAACAGGTTTCAGTAACAGCTTCTTAACTTAAACATGTCAGTAACATGAGCTGCTCAGCTCACCTCCTTTCCTCAGAGACTTTTCTAGAACACACACGTGAGGAGGAAGAACAAACAAGTACATGCATATACAGCAGACAAAACAATACACCTCTGTAAGTATACAGCGCCATCTGCTGCCCCTGTACGGTAACTACATGCATATAAACAAACCCATAGTCTGTTGTACATATTTCAACACCCCTTCTCAACAGACTGGGTTTCTTCAGTTAGACCCATCTTTGACGTAAGTCTCCAATGTCTCTCTCTGGTAAGAGGCTTAGTCATGATATCAGCGGTCATATCTTCTGTTGGGCAATAGTTCAACTCTATAAGACTTTGTTCCTGTAGATCCCTCAGGAAGTGATGCTTGACATCAATGTGCTTGGTTCTTGGGTTCACTCTTTCTGTTTGCGCTAATGCAAGGCATCCTTGATTATCCTCATATATCTTGATAGGTTCTTCTTGAGGCATTCCTAGGTCTGATAGTAGTTGCATTAACCATACCACTTCTTGACTGGCGTGAGCTGCTGCGATATATTCAGCTTCTGTAGAAGATAGTGCTACGGTAGACTGCTTCTTGCTTGTCCAGCTGATTAATCCTTCTCCGATAGAGAATAGATATCCATTTGTGGATTTTCTGTCACTTGTATCTCCAGCCCAATCTGCGTCAACATATCCTGTTAACTTGTGACTTGTGTTTGCTGAGAGCTTAAGCTTCTTGTTAATCGTTCCCTTCAAGTAACGAATTACCCTCTTAACTGCATTCCAATCCATCTTGGTTGGTTTAGAGACTTTTCTGCTTAAAATCCCGACTGCTGTGGAGATATCTGGTCTGGTGACGGTTGCAATGTATAGCAATTTTCCTATGGCTTTTCTGTATAGATGGTTATCCTGTAACAGGTTGCTCTGATCATTTGGTTCCTTTTCATAACTTGTCTCCATAGGAGTGCTTGCTGTCTTTGCATCTTGTATACCAAATTCCTCAATGGTTTCCTGAATTTTGTATTTCTGACTTAGTGTGAATGTTCCATCATCTTCTCTTGAGATTTGCATTCCCAAGTAATGCGTTATGTGACCGAGGTCTTTTGTTTCAAACTGACGGTTTAGTTCTTGTAGCAATTCAATTTCGTCCCCTTCTTGTTCAAAACAAACTAGCAAATCGTCCACGTAAATCAATACATAGAACCATCTTTCCTCTATCAATTTTGTATAGAGACATGGGTCTGCTTTGCTTCTAATGAATCCTTTTTCTGTCAGAACTCCATTTATCTTTGTATTCCATTCTCTTGCTGCTTGTTTAAGACCATATATACTCTTGTTAAGTTTACATACATGATGTGGGTTCTGAGAATTCACGAAGCCTGGTGGTTGTTCCATGTATATATCTTCCTTTAGTTCACCATGTGGGAAAGCCGTCTTTACATCGAAATGTTTCACTTGCATACCCTTTATGGCTGCTGTTAGGAGTAAGGTTCTAATGGTAGTGTGCTTCACAACTGGAGCAAACGTTTCATCATAATCTTCTCCAAATTTCTGTGAATATCCTTTAGCAACCAGTCTTGCCTTGTATCTTTCTATTTTTCCTTCAGAATCATACTTGACCTTAAAAGTCCACTTACATCCTATGGCCTTTTTGTCTACTGGTAGTCTGGTCAATGTCCATGTCTGATTGTCTTCCATTGATTCCATTTCTTCTTTTGCGGCTCCTAACCATTTCTGTGCTTCTCTTTCAGAAAAATTCGCAATTTCTTCCCATGATGCAGGTTCTTGTATGTTAATAGCTTTTGCTTTGTAAGATAAACGTGCAGGTGCTTTTCCCTTATTTTCTCTTGAAGAGCGTCTCACCCCCTCGGATGTACTCTCACAAGTGTCGCTGGTATTTGTCTTGTGTTGTACTTCAACTTCTTGAGTGATCTCTACTTCATCTGTTTCTTTGGATTCAGTGCTTTCTTCTTCAGAAGAGTCTACTGGAATTATGACATCATCTCGTGTTTCTTCTATGAATGTCACACTGTTGCTTATAACTATTTTTCCAGTTCTTGGATTTAAGATTCTGTAGCCTTTTGAATGTTCGCTGTAGCCGACTAGAACTCCCTCTTCTGCTCGGTTCTGCAACTTGCTTCGTTTTTCAGCGGGAATGTAGACGAAGGCTCTGCATCCAAAAACTCTAATGTGCTTTAAGCTGGGTTTCTTACCGTGCCACAGCTCATATGGTGTCTTCCTTACTGCTTTGGAAAGTAGTCTGTTTTGAAGATAGGTGGCTGTTGCTGCTGCTTCACCCCAATATTTATCAGGTAGTCCTGAATCTGTAAGCATGCACCTTATCATTTCTGTTAGTGATCTGTTTTTCCTCTCAGATACACCGTTTTGCTCTGGTGTATTTGGTACTGTCTTCTGATGCTCAATACCGAGTCCTCTTAAGTACCGTTCTATTTTCTGTTCTGTGAACTCGCCTCCATTGTCGCTGCGAAGAGTTAGCATATTCCTCTTGAACCTGTTTCTGGTCATGGTCACATAGTCTTGCAGCTTTTCTAAGACTTCATCTTTACTTTTTATTAGATAAGTGACTGTGAACCTGGAGTAGTCGTCAATGAATGTCAGCATATACCTTTTGTCTCCTACGGTTCACGTTTTCATAGGTCCACATACATCACTATGTACCAGGTCTAGTGGTCTGGAAGCTCTGTTTTCACTTTTCTTAGGAATTGTCGTCCTTGTTGCTTTTGCTTTTATGCAGCATTGGCACTTCATCATTTCCGAACAGTCTGACGCTTTGAGATCCCTGGCTAGGTCTCTCCTCTGCATTTCCTTTATGCAATCTGGGTGTCTGTGTCCTAATCTTCTATGCCACTTGTGAATACAGTCAGCGTGTTTCTGTGTACTCAGCTTTGCCTGCTGTGCTGCGATATCCAGACAGTATAAATGTTCTTTTATTCTGGCTGTAGCTAGCGTTTCTCTTCCATTTTGGATAAAACACTTATTATTCTGAAACTTTACAGTAAGTCCTTTTTCTACTAGATTCTTTACTGATAGCAGTGCTCCTTCAAGCTTGGGAACATATAGCACATCTGTTACGGGTATTTCTGCATAGCTGCCATTACCCTTGGAGCATAGGAATTGACCATTCCCTTTCCCTTCTGCAATGATATTTGTTCCATCTGCTAGGTAGATTGTTTCTTTATGGTTCAAATCAAGTTCAGTAAAGAAGTCCTTGTTATTTGTCATATGACTAGTCGCTCCTGAGTCTACATACCACTTTTCTGACAATTGGGTTACTGTCGCTTCAAATGTTCCATTCCAATTGTGTGCTCCTGTATCTGTAAGTGTGGCTTTGGCTCTTTGTTTGTGTAATCTTTCTGGTGGTTTGTGCTGCTCTGTCTTCCATATGGTGCAATCTTTTTTTCAGGTGACCCACTTTCTTGCATCTGAAACATGCTCTTGTTTCCCTGGTGTGTGGCTTAGTGTCCGCCATTTTAAGTGCTTTCTCTGTGTCACTTTCAGTATTGCACTCTGTAAGCTCTTTTCTGCGTTGATACTCCTCTATGAGCCTGTTCTTCACAAAGTCTGGTGTGATTTCTGCTTCAGGTCTCATTTCTAGTGCATTTATTAGTGCACTGTATGTATCTGGTAAACTGCACAGGAGGATAGCTACTATGTGGTTGCTTTTGATTTCTTCTCCCATTGACCTGAGCTGCATGGTTATCTCTAGTAGTGCACTGATGTGTTCTTGCATTGTCTTGCCTTTATTAAATCTCATTTGGTATAATTTTCTTAATAGGAATAGTTTGCTGTTCAAACTTGATCCTTCATGCACTCTCTGTAATGCTGTCCACATGTCTTTAGCTGTACTCTCTTGTCTTATGTGTATAAGCTGTTCATCTTCCACCAGTAAACTTATAGTGGCTCTTGCCTGTCTGTCCTTCTTAATCCACTGCTGATCCTCTCCTTCAGGTCTGTCTGCATTTATAACATCCCATAAATCATCTCTGGTTAATAGCATTTCTACTTTAAACTTCCATGTCTGATAGTTCTCATTAGAAAGCTTGCTAGCAGCTAGTCTGAGATCTGTGTAATTTGCCATAACCCTTCCTTGTATAGATCTCTCTATTCTTCTGTGGTATTAAACTTGTTTTACTCACAGTTTTCTTTCCAAGGTTCTCCTGGGTTGTTTCTTGTGTACGTTACACAGTCTGCTGTCTGCGCCTGCTGGGACTTGCAGTGCAACTCGTGATCTGGATGCTGCTTAGGATGCACTCCTGAAAACTTTATCTTGTATAGACTCCAGTCTGGGCCCATAACCTGTTGGCATAGTGCGATGGATTGATACCATAGGTGTGCAGCAGGAGGTCTTATAGATAAAGGATCACCTCAGGAGTTACCTTGTATTCAGACAGAACGAGACTTGAGATGTATATTTTCTTTATATAGTACCGAGTACCAGGATCAATATAACAACAGGTTTCAGTAACAGCTTCTTAACTTAAACATGTCAGTAACATGAGCTGCTCAGCTCACCTCCTTTCCTCAGAGACTTTTCTAGAACACACACACGTGAGGAGGAAGAACAAACAAGTACATGCATATACAGCAGACAAAACAATACACCTCTGTAAGTATACAGTGCCATCTGCTGCCCCTGTACGGTAACTACATGCATATAAACAAACCCATAGTCTGTTGTACATATTTCAACAGTTTGTCCCTCCTTCTGCCTGCAGAAAGCTGGGAGGTATGCACCCCTGCCTGTGCCATGCCCATACTATCTGCTTCTGCTCCTAGTCTCCTATAGATTTGCCCAGATCTGTGACTCATTTGACTAACTCCGCCCAGTGTTGTGACTCCGCCCAGCGTTAGCAAATGAGTCACAAAGTCACAGATCTGGGCTATTATATAGGAGATTGGTAAGTATGTAGCTTATACACGGTTGAGTCACATTATTATGATCACCAACTAATATCCAGAGTTACCGGCGTGTGCAGCACAGACAGCAGCTAGACGGGCTGGGAGTCACTCAATAAGGTGCTGGTAGGTTGGCACAGGTACATTTTGACGGTGAGCTGCTCCACTGTAGCGTGTCGGTCGGCCCTCATGCACCTTTGTAGCCGACATTCCCCTCTCACATCAGTGGCACGTGGTGCTCCGCAGTTTCCACAATAGTTATTCACAATGGTGCCATTTGTCCAGTGGCACCATTACACTTTCACTACAGCAGCATGTGAACAGTTCACAAACTGCGCTGTGTCAGAAATACTGCCACCCTTGTCCCGAAAGCCGATAATCGTCCCTTTTTGCAACTCAGAATAAATCACTCCTTTTACCCATGACAGCAACGAGTTATATGTGTGCAGACGGCCTATAGCACCCCTTATATACCCACCAAGCCAGCGCCCAACACTGTACATACTTCATGGGCTACGCGCTGCCGTCAAATGTAGGCGGTGGTCACAATAATGTGACTTGACCATGTATGTTGCCACTCCTCAATATGTGGAGGTTAATAAACCAGACAACAGCAATTAGTAAACATCTGAAAATTACTGGTATGCTGGCGTCCCAGTATAACTATTGCATTCTCCAGCGGGTTTATATCTCCAATAAACACTCAGATAATAATCAGTAGCCTCTGCTCAAATATGCCAACACGCTATTTTTACCCTTAATAATATATGTCCTTGCTCCATGCGTGGCCACGCTATAAGGGTAATAATGCTGGTTATTCCTTATTCTTGCGGGTAGAGGTGGCTGAGCTGACGAAGAGTGCAATTCAAATACCACTATGGGCCTCTGTTGCACTGTTGGGTGCTTCCGGGCATTATGTCTGGTAGCCTCTATTGGTGTAATTACCAGATTGAAAGCGTTAAGGTAGCAGAGGTGCATTGTTTGCAGGCAGTGGCTGCTAAGCTGACCAAGAGATCACTGATGCATTTCAACTGCCGCTGAGGGTCTCTGCCACTAGATGATGCTGGGTAATTCAGCTGATGAGCGGTGTTTGTGTGATTGACGGAATACAGGCAGTGTAGCAGCGTGGATATAGCATCAATGCGTTTCGTCCCTCGGAATGCCGGGACTTTCTCAAGACTAATATATTAATAATAAAAATAACCAGCAGATTTGCCTGGTTTCAACCGGACAAAGGTTTGCTGGGTGGAACATTTTACCCCTTTTCACGCCCTTAGGAGTTGAATTTTGAACAATCCCTGCTTAGTGGTTGGCAGAAAATAACTGTCACATAACTCAGAAACGAAGCAACCAATTATGCCAATATTTTCTGCAAATCTACAGGCCAAGTGGGTCATTCCCAGTTGATCGCTAGCTGCCGTTGTTCGCTGCGTAGCAATCAGTGAAAAAAATGGCTAATCTGTGCATGCATCAGCACCGCAATGCGCACGAGCGTCGTATGGGTGCGAAGTCCATTGTGGTTTTGCACTGGTTCTAGCAACGATTCCAGTCGCACAGCCGAACGCAAGGAGATTGACAGAAAGAGGGCGTTTATGGGTGTCAACTGACCGTTGTCTGGTAGTGTTTGGAAAAACGCAGGCGTTTGCTGGGCAGGTATCTGTCGTCATTACCGTGTCACTCGTCGCAGCAATCATCGCACAGGATAAGTAACTACAGGGCTGGTCTTGTTTTGCACAAAATGTGTTTGCAGGCGCTCTGCTGCACAGGCGTTCGCACTCCTGCAAAGCAAAAATACACTCCCCCGTGGGCGGCGACTATGCGTTTGCATGGCTGCTAAAAACTGCTAGCGAGCGATCAACTCAGAATGACCCCCCAAGATCTTTCTTTCATTTGATATATGATGTGCCCTGCTCAGACAACAGTATCATAGAAATATTTCACTCATAAAAGTTGCCCTTCTGCTATTAATATACAGATAATAATAATATTATTATTATTATTATTATTATTATTATTATTATTAATAATAAATGAACATGGGATGGAAAATTGTACTAGAGAGGTTTTTGAAATTGTATTGATGTGTAACAGGGAATGCAAGTTTAGCTAGTAAAACAAATATAAATGACATATGCCTGGGGTATAATGGGCGCATATGCTACTGGTACCAACCTGCATGAATAGTATTATAGTAGTGGGGTGTGTATGCCAGCAATTATGTAGTTTAGTGAGTGCATTCTACAACTACAAATTGTGGCACAATTGCAACAACTGTATAATATCAACCCTTTAGTCTACGGTTATTGAGATCTAAGAATGAGATGAACTAGTTGGGGATGTTTCTGAGAAGCGTTTTACAAGTAGCTTTACTGGACAGATGCATAGAGGCTTATCTATAATGGGTGCTGGGTGTACAGGTTCCTGCACCCATAGACTAAACTTCCCTCTCTGTCGGCAGGCCTAGAAATCACCAGGGAAATGGCCCCTCTGCTATTTTCCTGGAGATCTGCACATGTGCAATAGACTCTAGAACTGTGCCATGCTATTTTCCTGAAGATCTGCATGGTGCCAGAGTTTTCTTGATGCATGTACCAGTGAGAGAGAGGGGACCGCATGGAGACTGCAAATGGACACCTTCCTCCCTTCAGCTGCCCCTGGGGAGATGACTTAGGTAATAACAACCAAGTGGATTCTAGTTATTTTCCTAGTACAGTTCAAAAGACTTATGCACTGTTGAGATTGGTTACTATGGCCTCTCCTCTTCATAGTCACCTGTAGAACAGTTTTCTGACATACCCAATTATGTACTATAGCCAATTTCAGAAGTCCTGCAATAAAAATAATGAATAAGCTCCGAGCAGGGTGGGGAGTGGTGGTGGTTGGCAGCACCATGCAAAGTGTACAGGGGGGAGCTGACCAGGGTATATGAACATACATGTGAAGTAATATGTAACATATGTCCTGGCTTCCTTCCCCAGGAATCTCCAGCCGCCGCAGCATGCCACACAGTGCTCAGCCTGTCAATCATCATTTAGCCCGCCCCTGGACTCCCATTGACTGGTTTCACAGGAGTCCGGGGGCGGGATAAATACAACTTCATACATATGTTCATATGTCCTGGTCAGCTTCCCCTTGCAGCCTATGATCGGTGCTGCAGCCCAGGGGCAGGCCCGTCATCAGGGGGATGCCGCGGGCACAGCTGGCCCGGGCCCGGCCTCTCTAACAGAGAGGGGAGGGCCCGGGCCGCTCATGCCGCTGCCCGCCCGCCACCATCCATCCTCCTGCCTCCACCGCCCGTCCTTCTGCCACCGCCGCCGCCGCTGTCCGGCTCCTGCAAGCTATTGAGAAGTCCTTCTCAAGATGCCCGCCGCCTCAGAGGAGACAGTTATTAAAGATACTAGAGGAGGCTCTAGTATCTTTAATAACTGGCTCCTTCGAGGCGGCGGCCATTTTGGAAGGGACGTTTTCTATAAAACAGGCTGCCGAACAGTCTGCGGCGGCTCCAGCGGCAGCAGGAGGGGGGGGGGGGGGGGGAGAACAAGCAGTACCCCAATGAGCAGGTACTGGGGCATTATAGTGTGGGGACACAGATTTTATTTTATTTTTTTATTATATATATATATATATATATATATATATATATTTATCCGTGTCTGTCAGTGGACGGACGTAGAGCAGCGACATTTCCTGGCCTGGAGAGATCACACTATCACACTCCTGAGGAAGTCTAGGCCGTAGGCAACGGACGAAACGCGTTGAGTGTTTTACTCGTATGGACGACCAATGACAGATAAGCTGTTTTTAATCTTTTACATTGTATGGGCAATTTTTTATCATTGGACTAGTTCTGAATAAATGTGTTTTTATTTTTAAAAACGTATTGCACCATTGGTCCTTTTCTGCTCTTATCTCCCTTACATGAGGTAAAAACAAGGGAGAAATACTACCAGGATACCACAGATGACATCTAATTTCACTACATATTGAAAGTGTGACATTTTTGCCATTAAGAAATGTGGTTGGAATTCCACCATATACAGTACACCTTAAATTTGTACGGGTGATACTGAAGGTGTTGGACACACTGTTTTACATAATACTACACTAGGAGGCGCCTATTCTCACCCTTTGTTTTGCATATAATATATATATATATATATATATATATATATATATATATATTTTATATAATTATTACTATTTTATTTTTACCTGATTACCTAGGGGGGGGGGGGGCCCCGGGACAGCTGCAGAGGGGTCCCCCTTTGTGGTGCAAATAAATGCAACATCATATAGACTGTGCAGATATACAGTATGTGATCATTTGTACACCCACCCCTCACCCACAAAAATAATAATAATAATAATAATAATAATAATACTACAAACAAAAAAATAGCAATTAAAACCAAAATATAAATACTGCAAAATAGATTTTGGCTGTATTAGTTAATTGCGATAATGCTGCAGTACAATGTACAGTATCAAAAGTGATAGTTATGTTTTTTGTGGCGTTAAATATATGAGTTTTGTAGAGTAATAGCATCAGTATACTATCACTGTATTTGAATGTGATTTGACTGTGGTTGCCATGGTAGTTGCATAACATTGTGAACACTCTGAAGAATTATCAATCATTAATAGCAGACTCAAGAAACAAACCAAGGAGAAATTGTAATAATTAAGATTCTTCTTTTAGTCCACCACAGTGATTAGTGTTAAATAAAAATATACAGATGTAGCCACGCTCATCCACCCTCCGGCATGGCCGCACGGGCACACGTGCTGCATCTAGGCACACGTGCGCCAAGCTGTGCCTTAGTACACCGCCCAAGTATTCCTATGGGCACGTGTAGTTAGGCACTTAAACCCACGACCGAGTCGCAGGCACATGCTGCCCCTGCCAGAATCCCACATGTGGCTAGTGTGAATGGTGTTGCATGACACAACAGCATTCTTTTAAGGGGGATACTTTGGTTTTTGTTTTACAATAATACAAATGTGTTATCAGCCAGCACAGTCAACCAGAAGGCTCAGCTGAGATCTACACTGAAGGAAAACTGTGTACTGTATCTTCTTTTTAATCAGAATAAATGCTGATAGGAGGATTTGTATACAGATGTTATAATAATAGCCTGCACCAATGTGATAAGGCTCCATGTGTGATGCTGTGTCCCTGCTGGTCTGTGTGTTTAAGGAAACCATTTGAGGAGGTGTGAATGAATGAGGCGTGTGAAACCTGCTCTGCAGGTATACAGTGTAATGAGGAACTTGCAGATCCAGTATGCGGGCAAGACATAACTGCTTGGGGTGGGAGAACAGAGCAGGTAGCAGCAGCAGCACACTGTACCCCTTCTGCACTGCAATCATACCCACATAAATGGCACTCTGGACCCCTGTGTGATATAACCTTAGCCAGGATACCATGGCTCTTAGCGTCAGTCTGAAGAGGGTGACCAATCTCCCAGGCAAACATGAGAGACAGGCAGCCCTGACTTTTAGAGGTAAGCATCTGTATACAGCTTTTATATCACTTAAGGTAGATGTTGGTTATCTCTTAGAGCTTTCCATTTTTGAGAGGAATTTTTTTTTATAAGTATATAAAAGAAATCCTTGGATTATAGAGACAATTGTGAATTTACTGTAGGTGTGTTTGGGTTATTGACATGTGTATCAGGATAAAACAGAAAATGTTTTACCTCTTCTTGGTAATCAGTGTAATCATTACTTTCTTCTTTAAAATATATTATTTTAGATGTTTTGGGCTATTTTATAGCGTAACAATATGGTATATTGTATAATATTTATTCAACAATATTGATATGTGTACTGTATGATTCTATAACAAACATAAATAACTAGTAGGAGCACAAATAAAACCGTGACAGGTCACTTACTGAAGCTATGACTTACCACTGTCCCAGCTTGTTTAGGTCTATGTTAACTTTTAACTGTCCATTCAGGTTAGGGAAACAACAAGTCGTACAAGTGCACACAGCAGGAAGCAGCTGAAGAACGGTATTCTGCACACACAACGTTCTGCCTTTAATAAATAACAGTATAAGAGCACATTAGGAATTGCAGGAAAAGTACTTCCATATTGCTAAATCTCAACATCTGAGTTCAAAATCAGTTAGTCATATGACATATTTCTCTGGTATGGTTGTACTATATTGTTATGCCTCTATCATTGTACAGTCAGAAACTTAAGCTGCATGTACAGTACAAGCAGCAGTTTGGATGGATTGTTTCAACATTTAAGCCAACTGGTTACAAACGAAACTGCTTCCAATGTCAGCCATCTGTTAGTGTGTTCCTTTACTGATCAGTCACAGTAACTGAGCCCCGTAGCATCAAGTTCTTTGATCCAAGTGCTTAGCAATTAAAGCTGCTTATAGAATATAAGGAACACATTTGTGGAGGTCAATACTTACCTGTTACTTTTTAGCAAACAAAATCGGAATGTGAAATTCTGCTAGTAATACATGTTGGGAAATCTAATGTGTTCCCTGAAAATCAGTAGTCTCGCGTAATGTATGCAAGTTTGGGATACGTTCAGCATCCCGCTCGTCATGTGACTGACGGCGGAATCCCGACACCACTCAGCAGACCGGCACTGCATCACATCCGACATCCCAAGGGTGCATTTCGGGGGTTCAGGGTTGGGGTTAGACCCCAACCCTGGGTGGGTGGGGGCGGGTGGGGTAGCCATAGGCGCCACCCCCCCAAGTGTTAGGGTTAGGGTAGGGGACAGGGAAGGGTAAAAATAACCTGTCCGCTGTCGAGATCTTCAGTGTCGGGATGCTGCTGTCAATCATGTGACCACCGGCATCCAGATCGCCGGTATTTCATATGTACGTATTCCTCATACTGAGTTGTGCACAATTATCCAGGTCTGTGTTTACAGCAAGGCTGCTCTGCATCACAAATAAACAGCAATGTCATTTGTGGATATATTTTGTGCATTAGGAATACAGAACAGATATAACTGTTGTTGTGTAGCATCAAGGGTGTATCTAGGGGTCTGAGGGCACCTGTCAAAGTAAGGGACTGAAGTCCCCCCTCCCTCCTCCCTTCCTAGGGAGAGCATTGCAGACCCCCACCACATCAGGGATACAGACCAAATTTAAAATAGGGGAGCCACAGCAACTGCCCCTACTACCCAAACACTGTCCCACATCACCAGCTGTGTCTCACTGTCAGTGCCTGGCACCCCTGGTGAGTGCCCTCTTGGCCATGGGGTAGATACACCCCTGCAGAGAGGCACAAGGACACTGGTCTGAGAGACCAGATTAGATATACCTAACTCTTAAACTGGGTACACACTAGACGATGTGTGTACCCAGCGACATCGGCAAAAGCATACACACTTGCTGATGCCGGGAGAGGCGGCCATGCTGCATTCAGCAGCATGGTCCTTGCTAATGAGGTCTTCTGCTGACCCTGCATGTAGGGCCTGACGGAGGATGTCGCTGAGGACGCACGGGCGTGTGCATCGTCAGCGGCATAGCGGGTACACACTAGATGTTGTGCCCAATATGTCGGTCTGATCCGCCGGATCGGACTACATATCGTCTAGTGTGTAGTTGTACCCAGCTTTACACAGTTATTAGGAGCATAGACTGCAGATAGCTACATATTGCACCGTAATCAATGACAATAGGTACAACCTGGTACATGGTAGCAAACGGCACAAACTAAAAGCATCTTCCTGTTACACAATGGGCAGACTATGGGTAACTACTTGTTGTACAGTAGGGATGTAGTTGGGATCCCTCCAGTTACAATGCCAGTGCCGGAATCCCGACATCCGTCAGAATACCAACGCCAGCATCCCGACAGGCGGGATATCGAACGTAAGTATCCTGGGGAGGTTAGGTTTAGGCTGCGGGGAGGGAGGGCTGGGGGAAGGGAGAGGATTAGAATTAGCTACCTGTCGGCATTTTAAACAGTCGCGATGCCGGGGTTGGTATTTTGACCAGCAGCATCCCAACGGCTGGGATCCCATACCCAACCCGTACAGTGCTAATGGAACACCTGACCTATTCCATAGTGATTTGAACACCTATTGGTAAATCAGTGCACAGTAGTAACACTGACCTGCTACAAATGGAGAAAAGGTACCAGTGGCCAGCTATTTATCTTTGTTCAGTCATATGGGGGAGAGGTGGGTGAAATGAAAGTAACCTAACCATTCTTAGAAGTTTTTTTTTTTACCAACTTTCTTGCCAGCATCACAGAACCCCGGGGACAACCTAGGGATACATGTTTAATGTAAAAGCACAGAGCTATGGAAATAGGGGGACACATTTCTGTAACATACATTAGTCACTAGAGTAGCAGAATAACAAATATCATTAAATGCACAACACAAATTCCCCTACCATGTCTGCTCCCCAATGCAGGAGCATCCCAGCCCTGAGCCAGTGTTCCAGGGGCAATAATGCTGCCTTAATGTGCTCTGGCCCTGGGACAGGTACCTCCGAGAAGATGCTATGAAGGAAGTGATTGGGGTTCCTGGTGAGGTGAGGGAACAGGCAGAGGCGCTCTTCAGCCAACTTCTGGGAGTCCTCCATTGGCTTGTTAACCGTCTGCCTGCCCCCAGACTGTGTGTCATAGATAAGGCGGGCAGAAGGTTAGCTAGCCAATATAAGTCTGTTGGCAGCAGAGGCTGGTGGGTGGGCCACGGGTTGATCAAGATCACTGGTTGGTGTCCTCCTGCCTGCAAACTACGTGATTCTCTACTCCCTCGGCTGGCGCCCTGGCGAGTGCCATGCTGGCCAAGGGGTAGATACGCCCTTGTGTAGCATGTCAAATCTTTGTGCTACCTGGGTTTATTTATTAGATACCAAGACAGTAACCGCTGTTCTCCAGCTTGGCAAATAGTTGTTTTATACAGGTAATCATATTCTTACACATGCAAATATTCATTACATAAACTGTACACATGGCAATATTTACTAAATGGGCATACTAGTCACACTCCTAGGGCGGCATAGGGATTTTGTACATTTTAGTTACTTTAAAAAGTATATATATTTTACTATTTTTGTTCCTTGCTCACTACCAACCATGGGGTATTTCTGCCGATTTCAGCTGAGATCAGTCTCGTCTGACATCGGCAGTGTGAGATTGCAACTTTTTGAGAAAAAACACGGTCATTTACTAAACTACTGTGTTTTTTCAATTCAAGTTCACTGATGTCGATGTAATTCGTATTGCCGGCAGTGTTTTACGGGAGAGAATAGTAAAACATTGCTGGACTTAACACAGTGAGATCCGTGCAGGGCTTCATTGTGTACAGTATGTGAGAGTTAAAAATGTAAAAATTTGCGTGGGGTCCCCCCTCCTAAGCATAACCAGCCTCGGGCTCTTTGAGCCGGTCCTGGTTGTTAAAATACCATGGCCACAGGGACCAATATAAAAGTGTCTTCCGGCTGTGGCATTATCTCCCTGGCTAGTGGAGCCCGGTGCTGGTTTTAAAAATATGGGGGACCCCTACGTCTTGTGTCCCCCGTATTTTTGGAACCAGGACCGGTCCAAGAGCCCGTTGCTGGTTGTATAAATACTGGGGAACCCTACGCATTTCCCCCCCGGTATTTTAACAACCAGGACCGACTCAAAGAGCCCAAGGCTGGTTATGCTTAGGAGGGGGGACCCCACGCAAAAAAAAATACAAATATTTTAAAATCTCATTGATCTGTGCATGACTATCAAAACATGACAGCCAAAAGCAGTTCTATTTGAAAGTTCTATTTTTGTACGAATTCTATGCTTTCCTGGCAGTGTTTGGCTATTGTCAGCAGTGATTGAGAATACATATTCTTAGTAAATTCCCGTATTGTATAAAATAACAGCCTCATTTGAACGATGGTCTATTGATTCGTATTTGTGTGGTCGGCAGTGTATCTCAATACGAATAGCCCCAACACTGCCGAGATTTGAGTTTAGTAAATTTCCGACATGCGACTTAGAAAAAACAAACAAATTCAAATGGAATCGGGACCTTAGTAGATTTCCATGCATGTGTTTTATCAATACAAATAATAGAGGGGTAGCACATGAAGAGAGATTGAGAAACACTATTATATAACATTCAGGGCTTTACTGTATATAGTACATATGTAGAGTATATTAGGCCATAACCCAAACGCACAGCGCAACAGATAATTTGAAGCTACACTATATGGACACAAGTATGTGGCCACACCTGTTAATTATTGAATTCAGGTGTTTCAATTAGACCGTTGCCGCAAGTGTATATAATCAAGCACCTAGCCATGCAGTCTCCATTTGCAAACATTTGTGATACAAAGTGGGTCATTCTGAAGAGCTCAGTGATTTCAGGTGTGGTACTGATAGGAATCCACCTTTGCAGTATGACAGTTTGTGAAATTTCATCCCTGCTGGATATTTCATGGTCAAGTGTAAGTGATATTGTTAGAAAGTGGAAGTGTTTAGGAAGAACAGCAACTCAGCCACGAAGTGGAAGACCACGTAAAATCACAGAACGGGGACAACGACTGCTAAGGCGCATGGTGCCTAAAAGTTGCCAACGCTCTGATTCCATAGCTGAAGAGTTCCGAACTTCCACTAGCATTAATGTAAGCACAAAAATTGTGCTGCGGGAGCTTAATGGAATGGGTTTCCATGGCCGAGCAGCTGCATGCAAGTCTCACATCGCCAAGTCCAAAGCCAAGCGTCGGATAGAGTGGTGTGAAGCACAACGACACTGGACTGGGGAGCAGTGGAAACATGTTCTGTGGAGTGACGAATCACGTGTCTCTGTTTGGCAGTCAGATGGGTAAGTCTGAGTTTGGTAGATGCTGGGAGAACATCACCCGCCTGACTGCATTATCCCAACTGTGAAGTTTGGTGGAGGAGAGATAATGGTATGGGGCTGTTTTCAGGGTTTGGGCTAGGCCCCTTATCTCCAATGAAGAGCAATCTAAATGTTTCAGCATACTAAGACATTTTGGACAATGTTATGCTTCCAACTTTGTTGCTACAGTTTGGGGAAGGCCCTTTTCTATTCCAACATGACTGCCCCAGTGCACAAAGCAGGGACTATAATGACATGATTTGATGAGTTCGGTGTGGAAGAACTTGACTGGCCTGCACAGAGCCCTTTGGGATGAACTGGAATGGAGATTGCGAGCCAGGCCTACTTGTCCAACATCAGTACCTGACATCATAAATGCTCTACAGAATGAATGGGCACAAATTCCCACAGAAACACTTCAAAAGCCTTCCAAGAAGAGTGGAAGCTGTTATAGCTGCAAAAGGGGGACAAACTCCATATTAAAGTATATGTATTTTAATACAATGTCATTGCAGTCCCTGTTGGTGTAATGGTCAGGCGTCTGAATACTTTTGTCCATATAGTGTATTTACAATAGCAGCCAAGTATATGCTGCTTGTGTAACAATGGCTGAAGAAGCATTGTCCTCTGATAACGCTGTAAATTATACTGTTTAGTATAGTGGACATTTAAGTTTATGGAATGTCTCATTACAACTCTTCCATTGCATCCCCCCCAAAATAATTTCATACCAATGTCTGTAGCAAAGTAAATGCTGCCCATAAGGGGGACACATGCTAGGGGTCAGTCATGTCAGGAGACCCATGACAGGCTGGGCCCTGTATCATCAATCGTGCTACTCTAAATGATCCATACATTACAGCCGAGCATGGGCAGTGCAGCTGCCAGCATGCCATGTATAGCTATTATTTCTGAAGTGAGAAGATCACTGTACCACCCGGGTGTGGTATGCAAGGTCAACCAAACTTAGGTCGACAGTGTCTAGGTTGACCACTATTGGTCGACAGTAAGTCGACATGGTTTCTAGGTCAACAGGGACTCTAGGTCGACAAGTACGAAGTCAACATGACAGAAGGGTGACATGAGTTTTTGTACTGTTTTTGGTGTAGTTTTCTCCGTACAGTGACCGGGATCCCCAATTAGTGCACCGCATCCCCTCGCCATGCTTCGGGCAAGGTGCCTCGCTCCGCTACCGCTGTACTCCGCATAGGTTACCGTTCCCAATTGCAGTCCACCTGGATCGTAAAGTAAGAAAAAGTTCAAAAAATGAAAAAAATTAGAAAAACTCGTATCGACCTTTTGTCATGTTGACCTAGAACATGTCGACCTAGAGTCACTGTCGACCTAGAAACCATTTCAACCTACGTACTGTCGACCAATAGTGGTCGACGTAGACAGTGTCAACCTAAGTGTTGGCGACCTAAAGACCGGATACCGTACCACCCTACCATTGCTGTTTAGTTCTTAATACAGGTCATTTTACTAACATCAGTTGTAGCATAATGCTGTACACCACATGAGCTGACACTTCAGGAGTCTTAATATGTACCATGCTTACCACTGGGTACTTTACATTTAAATCAAAATAACAATATTCTACACTCCAGTTATGATAAAAATCCGTAAAAGAAAATCATTAGGGGATTGAATAAACATTTCTAAGCATGAAAGGCACATAAAGCATTAAGGGATATTCAGCAAAATGTACATAGAAGGGTAAAGGGCGGAATTTTTATAAATCAATTTTTATAGTCTACAAATACTGCGTAAGGCAAATATTGCTAACACTATAGACGAAAGCTGGAAATGCTTGTAATGTCTGCAATCTGCATAAAGACCTCAGCAAATATTCTTGCGCAATGCTGGTCATATTACAACAGGTTTCTCATATTTTTTAACTGGTAAGTCAGATGTGTCGCAAGTACTACCAACAGGTCATGTTCTGTGAATATCTATCTATCTATCTATCCAACACTATATTGACATCTGTATGAGGTTATCAACCAAGATTACAAAACATTCACTCAGTGTGGTTTCGCAGCAGTCACAAATTAAACTCATGTGGCTGATCACAAAGCTTTACTGATTCTTTCATAGGCTATGTAATATGTGCTAGAGTCTACGTCATACATGCCATCTTTATGGCTGATCCCTCTGGGAGAAGGCAGCCAAGTCTGCTCACCAGGGGACAAGGCTCTGCAAAAGGGGGTGGTCTCTGGGCATGGAGACACAATCACATCATCATAGACCCACCCCCGGCTATGCATTACATCAGTCGTTCTCAACCTTGGTCCGTAAGAACCCCCAACAGCTCATGTTTTTCAGGTCACCTAGCTGGTGCACAGGTGTATTCATTACTCACTGACACATTGTAAAAGACCCACAGGTGGAGCAAATTATTTCACTTGCAATCCTGTGAGGAGACCTGGAAAACATGAACTGTTGGGGGTACTTGAGGAACGCGGTTGAGAACCACTGCATTACATTACCAGCACTGCAAAGCCGGGGTCGTGGCTAGGTTAATTGGAAAGGACTGATGGATCGATAGCTCTTTCTCAATTTCTTTGGATTTTAAAAGAAGCATTCATTTACATGGCATAACCAGGTTGGTTTTGCCATGTAAATGATTGCCACTTTAAAAATCCATCTAGACTCTCACAAAATCCTACACTTCCTGCTTCTCACAGGCTATTACAATTAGCCCAATGACTTGTCTTCCATGTCTGAGCTCTTATGAAATATTAAGAGGTGAATGGTGAAAAAAGGTAACTTGATAAATTATTCAGTGAAAATAGAGATTGAAACCATCAAGGCCACCTTCTCCCAGGGATAATTATAGACTAATTAATAAATAAATAAATTCATAACATCTTATGAAAAATATATTAAATTCTAACAATAACTCATCATCATTGTCCTGAAAATACTTTTTTGTTATTGCTCATATAAGATTCTAGAGTGATACAATAATGATTTTAGGCAAGTCAGAGACTTGGGGCTGAATTCAGTTACCCATGGCACTTACTGCGGGCATGTAATTCCTGGGTTAAGGGCCATCAGGGGTGTATCTAGGGGTCTGAGCACCCCTGGCAAAGTAAGGGACTGGTGCCCCCCCCCCCCTCTTATTTGATATAGGGAAGGTGTGTGTAACTATGTTTGTGATAGATAGATAGATAGATAGATAGATAGATAGATAGATAGATAGATAGATAGATAGATCCTCCACAAGCAGCCGGCACTCAGGTACTCAAAGCAAACAGGCTCAGGTGCTCCATCCAAATAATAGTACAATGTCCCAAATAGAAAGACGGCACTCAGAGACTTGAAAATACAATTGCAATAAGCTGTATTGAGATCTCAATACAGCTTATTGCAATTGTATTTTCAAGTCTCTGAGTGCCGTCTTTCTATTTGGGACATTATATATATATACATACATACATACAGGTTGTAGCTGGCTTTCGGTAATAAGATAGACAATGTTGCCAAGGTGCCCTCCACGGTCACTGAATGCAGCTGAATATGCAGGGAAAAAGTATCGGCGACACTCACAGTACTTCCGCATTACTAAACTATAAGCAGGCGTCAAACATCATTCCTTGTGGTCAACATTTCAGTTTTATTCATTCAAAACCTTTGTCAGGACAATAACGAAGAATCTCTTAGCTTACATATATAGAAAATCACCCTGTGTCACAGTATCCGTCAACCACGCTAAATGCCGGGGAGGAGTGATGTCACACACCTGTGACGCCCGACTCTCTGCACTGTTACCAACCCGAACAAGTCCCTTCACCAACATAATAATGCGAACAGTCTGGTTAGGGGGAGGGTTGGGATTAGGGTTACTTAAGTGCGGTGCCTCTGTTGGGATTCCGAGCAGTTGGGATGCCTGTGTCAGTATTTTTACTGCCGACATCCTTACTGCTGGTCTCCCATACCCAACCCGTCCCTGACAGAGGGTCACTTGGCACTGCATGGCACATATCACAGCATAACACAAGAGTGGGGTTGTGTCATCCTTACAGCACCCAGGAGTCCCCAGCATCTAGAGGAGCACCCCACCACCACAAACCCATAACCCAGAGTAACACTGTCCCCCACAAACCCAGCACACAGGGAAGCACACCCCCTCCCCAAAGACCCAGTACCCAGAGGAGAATCCCTCACACAGACCGAGCACCCCTACACCACACACATCCAGAATAAAGTGTGACCATATTAGCCCTTTTACCTGGGACGCTTATGGATTACACAGGTTCTGTGGCTGATTAAAACCAGCTGAAATGTAGGCTGGAAGTCAGCCAGACACAGAACATGTGTAATCCATGAGCATCCCAGGTAAAAGGGATAATATGGTCAGAATAGTACCCCCCACAGAAGCACCAAATTGAGCACCTCCACACACACAGACCCAGCCAGCACCTACAAGAGCCCACCCACAACCACCCCTTGACCCAGCAGAGTACTCCCACGGCACCCCCTACCCCCAGAACCTTCCTATGTTTGCACATCTCCATGGAGGTACACAGGCCAGTGGCTCTACTCGGCAGTGTGGCAGCTTACCTCGTCCAGAGCAGGGTGGGAGTGTCGCTGCTGCACTCGCCGTTCTGGCATTGCTTCCTCTGCTCACCATGCTGTCCCTGCAGAGCTGCCGCCACTTTCATCTTCCCGGACAGCACGTTGCCTCTGCGCATCCTCCTCCCTGACACCCAGTACTCAATTGTCCCCTGGAGACCGCTCCGCCCTGGAGTTTATGGCTCCGCCCACACACGTCCTCAACCGAGGACCCATGTCTGCTCCCAGCTGCTGCGCTGCGTGCTGAGCTGCGGCATCAGCCATCCATGTTCCCCAAAACGGTAGCAGCTGGAGCCACCATAGGCGCCGGGGTCCGGCACCGCGCCGCATTACAATAAAGATACACTGCATAAACTACAGTTCCCAGCAGCCCTTGCTTCTGTGAGCTGCGGCAACAAGGGCTGCTGGGAGCTGTAGTTTATGCTGCCTTTCTTTATTGTAATGTGGTGTGGCGCCGGACTCCAGCGCCTTACAGTAGCTCCAGCTCCTGCCTTCCGTGGTTGATGCCGGGCAGGTGAGGAACTGGCAGGGGAAGGGGGAACAAAGGTATGAAGTGTGTCTACCTCTTGGCCGCGGGTGGCACCATCGGGTGGCGCCCCTCCTTGGCTGGCGCCCCTGGCGAGTGCCATCCTGGCCAATAGGTAGATACGCCTCTGAGGGCCATATTCATCTTCCTTAAAATGTCACAATTTATACACTCCCCATGGGACGTAGAAATTGTGACATACTGTAAATCAAACTCCGAAAAATGCTGATATTTTTTTCCGAGTTTGATTGAGAATCAGTTCGCCATCCTGAGATGGCGAACAGCTCCCACATCTATGTACATGCTGCTGTTCACATGGCAGCTTGTGCAGCAGAGGGGGGATGTGCACGGCTGCACCCTAACCCTAATCCCCCTTCTAATGCCTAAATCGAACACCTTCCCCCGCGCGCGCGAGGCAGGACGTCGCTGGAACTACAATTGGGATTTCAGCTGTCGGTATGTTGACGCCGGGATCCCGACCCCTGTCGGTATTTTTATGCCATCGGTCTGGATTCCAATGTCGGTATTTCGACGGCCGGCGGCATTTTAACTGCATCCCCATGGAAGAGGTGATTTCCCTTAGAAGCTTAGCAAGAAAATGTTAGAGGCAGTGTAGTCCAGAATAGCTCCTTTTCATCACATCTTTTTCCACATAATGTATTTCCGCATTTGAAACTGAAATGTTATTGTTGTACATACTCTTTGTTGGTGGAGCAAATACCTTCTTTTTGTGATTAAAAACCATGAGATTACTATAGTCTGCAAAGACCTATTTCTTTTTTGTAGAGTCACTATAACCTATTATTAATAACATATTAGATTTGCTGCTCTTTTTATCATATATTGGTATTTAAAATACCACAGCCAGTATATTAACTGCAATATGCTATGTAGAAGAATATATTATTTAGTCATTGTTTTCTACCTGCTCTCTGTAGCTGTAAGCCTCTACTGCCAGCGCCACGGTAATGAAATATTTCAAGTAGTAAAAAAAAAAAAAAAAAAAAAAGAGATGACGTCTGCCACTGTAAGCCTAGGAACAAAACTTTGTGCCTTAACACAAAACAGAACTAGAAGTATGTGTTTCACATGGTTGGCTACTGTCCCGGCATGTCTGGGAGACTCACATTTCGGGGAGTCTTAACATAGTGTACTTCCGAGAGAGAAGCTTCCCAGCCCCCCACTTAGCCAGTGTAATGGGCAGTCTAGGGTCATGAATATGTGATTAGGGTTGAATATTTTGAGTGCGGCCCTGCTCCTCACTGCTCCACACAGCAAACAGGAGACGCTGATGGGAATAACGCAATTCCCACCAGCGTCTCCCAGTATTTACACACTTACAGAATGTCATTATTGATGTGAATGACAGGTGTCTTTATACATTAAAGACACAACTTATTTCTGACCCAGGAAGTAAAAAAAAAAAAAAAATAATACCACAGTACTTCTGCGTTGTTTATAGACAATGCTTGTTGCACCTCCCATTCTTTTATTAGATAAGCTAATGTCTCGTTGCACTTTGTATATTGTGAATAATGTGCTTTCCACCAGGCTGTAAATTACCTTATGTGTTTATAAAGCATTCCACTGCACTTAATGATCCAGATAGGAATATGAAACACACTTAAACATAATGCATTACATATTGTGCCACCACATGTTAGTGATACAGTATGTTACAGAAAGGACTAAGAGGCATTTTTATTGGACCTTCTAAAGAGCACAAGTGGACGTGTTGCCCACAGAAAACCAATCAGACTCTGCCTCATTTATTTACTTATTCTATAAAATGATAAATAGAATCTGTATAATCACTATGCTCAACACCTCTATTTGTCCTCTTCAGAAGGTTTCATAAATCTCCTCCTAAAGCTGGGCATACACTATACAATTATCTGGCAGACCATATGTCCAGTCTGGCTTGTTGCAATGAAAATCTGGTAATGTATGGGAGCAAATGACAATCGACCATTTACTCCCAAACACTGGAAAACAGACAAAAACTCTTTCAGAAAAATTGGTTAAATCAGTGATTTAACCAATTTGTCTGATCGACCATTTTTGTCTGTTTTCCAGTGTTTGGGAGCAAATAGTCGATTGTCATTTGCTCCCATACATTACCAGATTTTCATTCCAACCAGCCAGATTGGACATATGGTCTGCCAGATAATTGTATAGTGTATGCCCAGCTAGGGCATATTTAACAAAAAGTATCAATTAAAGAGCTGGTTGGTTTTTTTTGCACTGTTTCCTCTGTTGCCATCCTGAGATGCTGATGCCATTCAGAGAATGGCTGCGGAACAAGTGCCCCATGACCCTTTGTAAAAGGCTTGCTATACAAAATACTGGTGATACTCGGCTGTAGCATTTGTTGGCTTTGGGGCTTAGTAAACAGAGAGAAGCCCTATCTCTGGTAACAACATGTTAGAACCCTATATTCATTATTTTAAGGTTTGTTTTGTCAAAGAAAAGTATCACATGTTGCACATTTATAACTGTCAGTCCATATGTAATGAATAAATGTATTTCATTTGCTTGTGACTCATGGCTAACTGTGAAAGTGTTACATAATGTAATGCAAAACTGTCAGTATAGGCAACGTACACTTCTGGACAATGACTTCTTTTACACTGTGATTATTCAGACAAAAATACTAATTAGTCAGTAAATAAACTATTGTATAAGTGCAATTATGTGGTCATTGGCCCTCATTCAGGCTGGACCACATACGTGCGAAAATCGAAAACACTCGATTTCCGGACGTCTGCGCATGCGCGAAGTCAGCAATACGTGTGCACGGACTTCCGCATTGCGATCACAGTTCTGATAGATTCAATTGCTATTTGATTGACAGCGGCACCCATCATCGGGTCATTGACACAGCATTGTGAGGGCATAGTCCGGACCATTTCAGGGCAGACGCTTGACGTCACACGCGGCCACTGCAACCCAAAAAATGGCGGTGGTCCTCCTGCATACGCAGCCTAGCTGCATATGCAGGTGATCAACACTAAATTTCTGACTCTGCGCTGCGAATGAGAAAATAAGAATTTACTTACCGATAATTCTATTTCTCGTAGTCCGTAGTGGATGCTGGGGACTCCGTAAGGACCATGGGGAATAGCGGCTCCGCAGGAGACTGGGCACAAAAGTAAAGCTTTAGAACTACCTGGTGTGCACTGGCTCCTCCCCCTATGACCCTCCTCCAAGCCTCAGTTAGGATACTGTGCCCGGACGAGCGTACACAATAAGGAAGGATTTTGAATCCCGGGTAAGACTCATACCAGCCACACCAATCACACCATATAACTTGTGATCTAAACCCAGTTAACAGCATGATAACAGAGGAGCCTCTAGAAAAGATGGCTCACTACAGCAATAACCCGATTTTTTTTTTTTTTTTTTTTTGGTAACAATAACTATGTACCAGTATTGCAGACAATCCGCACTTGGGATGGGCGCCCAGCATCCACTACGGACTACGAGAAATAGAATTATCGGTAAGTAAATTCTTATTTTCTCTGACGTCCTAGTGGATGCTGGGGACTCCGTAAGGACCATGGGGATAATACCAAAGCTCCCAAACGGGCGGGAGAGTGCGGATGACTCTGCAGCACCAAATGAGAGAACTCCAGGTCCTCCTCAGCCAGGGTATCAAATTTGTAGAATTTTACAAACGTATTTGCTCCTGACCAAGTAGCTGCTCGGCAAAGTTGTAAAGCCGAGACCCCTCGGGCAGCCGCCCAAGATGAGCCCACCTTCCTTGTGGAATGGGCTTTTACAGATTTTGTCTGTGGCAGGCCTGCCACAGAATGTGCAAGCTGAATTGTACTACAAATCCAACGAGCAATAGTCTGCTTAGAAGCAGGAGCACCCAGCTTGTTGGGTGCATACAGAATAAACAACGAGTCAGATTTTCTGACTCCAGCCGTCCTGGAAACCTATATTTCCAGGGCCCTGACAACGTCTAGCAACTTGGAGTCCTCCAAGTCCCTAGTAGCCGCAGGCACCACAATAGGTTGATTCAGGTGAAACGCTGAAAACCAACTTAGGGAGAAACTGAGGACAAGTCCTCAATTCCGCCCTGTCCGAATGGAAAATCAGATGAGGGCTTTTACAGGATAAAGCCGCCAATTCTGACACGCACCTGGCCCAGGCCAGGGCCAACAGCATGACCACTTTCCATGTGAGATATTTTAACTCCACATATTTAAGTGGTTCAAACCAATGTGACTTTTGGAACCCAAAAACTACATTTAGATCCCAAGGTGCCACTGGAGGCACAAAAGGAGGCTGTATATACAGTACCCCTTTCACAAACGTCTGAACTTCAGGGACTGAAGCTAGTTCTTTTTGGAAGAAAATTGACAGGGCCGAAATTTGAACCTTAATGGACCCCCATTTCAGGCCCATAGACACTCCTGTTTGCAGGAAATGTAGGAATCGACCTAGTTGAAAATTCCTCCGTCGGGGCCTTACTGGCCTCGCACCACGCAACATATTTTCGCCAAATGCGGTGATAATGTTTTGCGGTTATATCTTTCCTGGATTTGATCAGGATAGGAATGACTTCATCCGGAATGCCTTTCTCCTTCAGGATCCGGCGTTCAACCGCCATGCCGTCAAACGCAGTCGCGGTAAGTCTTGGAACAGACAGGGTCCTTGCTGGAGCAGGTCCCTTCTTAGAGGTAGAGGCCACGGATCCTCCGTGAGCATCTCTTGAAGTTCCGGTTACCAAGTCCTTCTTGGCCAATCCGGAGCCCGAATATAGTGCTTACTCCTCTCCATCTTATAATTCTCAGTACCTTGGGTATGAGAGGCAGAGGAGGGAACACATACACTGACTGGTACACCCACTGTGTTACCAGAGCGTCTACAGCTATTGCCGGAGGGTCCCTTGACCCGGCGCAATACTTGTCGAGTTTTATAAACATGTGGAAGACTTCTGGGTGAAGTCCCCACTTGCTGACAGTGCTATCACATGATTTTCCGCCCAGCGAAGAATCCTTGCAGCTTCCGCCATTGCCCTCCTGCTTCTTGTGCCACCCTGTCTGTTTACGTGGGTGACTGCCGTGATGTTGTCCGAATGGATCAACTCCGGGTGACCTTGAAGCAGAGGTCTTGCTGAGCTTAGAGCATTGTAAATGGCCCTTAGCTTCAGGATATTTATGTGAAGTGATGTCTCCAGGCTTGACCATAAGCTCTGGAAATTCCTTTCCTGTGTGACTGCTCCCCAGCCTCGCAGGCTGGCATCCGTGGTCACCAGGACCCAGTCCTGAATGTCGAATATGCGGCCCTCTAGAAGATGAGCACTCTGCAACCACCACAGGAGAGACACCCTTGTGCTTGGTGACAGGGTTATCCGCTGATGCATCTGAAGATGCGACCCGGACCATTTGTCCAGCAGGTCCCACTGGAAAGTTCTTGCGTGGAATCTGCCGAATGGGATTGCTTCGTAGGAAGCCACCATTTTTCCCAGAACCCTTTCATTGATGTACTGAGACTTGGCTCGGTTATAGGAGGTTCCCGACTAGCTCGGATAACTCCCTGACTTTCTCCTCCGGGAGAAACACCTTTTTCTGGACTGTGTCCAGGATCATCCCTAGGAACAGACGACGAGTCGTCGGAATCAGCTGCGATTTTGGAATATTGAGAATCCAATCGTGCTGCCGCAACGCTACCTGAGATAGTGCTACACCGACCTCCAACTGTTCCCTGGATCTTACCCTTATCAGGGAATCATCCAAGTAAGGGATAACTAAAATTCCCTTCCTTCGAAGGAGTATCATCATTTCGGCCATTACCTTGGTAAAGACCCGGGGTGCCGTGGACCATCCATACGGCAGCGTCTGAAACTGATAGTGACAGTTCTGTACCATAAACCTGAGGTACCCTTGGTGAGAAGGGTAAATTGGGACATGAAGGTAAGCATCCTTGATGTCCCGAGACATCATGTAGTCCCCTTCTTCCAGGTTCGCAATCACTGCTCTGAGTGACTCAATCTTGAATTTGAACCTCCGTATGTAAGTGTTCAAGATTTTAGATTTAGAATCGGTCTCACCGAGCCGTCCGGCTTCGGTACCACAACAGTGTGGAATAATACCCCGTTCCCTGTTGCAGGAGGGGTACCTTGATTATCACCTGCTGGGAATACAGCTTGTGAATGGCTTCCAAAACTGCCTCCCTGTCAGAAGGAGACATCGGTAAAGCCGACTTTAGGAAACGGCGAGGGGGAGACGTCTCGAATTCCAATTTGTACCCCTGAGATATCACCTGAAGGATCCAGGGGTCTACTTGCGAGTGAGCCCACTGCGCACTGAAATTCATTGAGACGGGCCCCCACCGTGCCTGATTCTGCTTGTAAAGCCCCAGCGTCATACTGAGGGCTTGGCAGAGGCGGGAGAGGGCTTCTGTTCCTGGGAACTGGCTGATTTCTGCAGCCTTTTTCCTCTCCCTCTGTCACGGGGCAGAAATGAGGAACCTTTTGCCCGCTTGCCCACGAAAAGACTGCGCCTGATAATACGGCGTCTTCTTATGTTGAGAGGCGACCTGGGGTACAAATGTGGATTTCCCAGCTGTTGCCGTGGCCACCAGGTCTGAAAGGCCGACCCCAAATAACTCCTCCCCTTAATAAGGCAATACTTCCAAATGCCGTTTGGAATCCGCATCACCTGACCACTGTCGTGTCCATAACCCTCTACTGGCAGAAATGGACAACGCACTTAGGCTTGATGCCAGTCGGCAAATATTCCGCTGTGCATCACGCATATATAGAAATGCATCTTTTAAATGCTCTATAGGCAATAATATACTGTCCCTATCTAGGGTATCAATATTTTCAGTCAGGGAATCCGACCACGCCAACCCAGCACTGCACATCCAGGCTGAGGCGATTGCTGGTCGCAGTATAACACCAGTATGTGTGTAAATACATTTTAGGATACCCTCCTGCTTTCTATCAGCAGGATCCTTAAGGGCGGCCATCTCAGGAGAGGGTAGAGCCCTTGTTCTTACAAGCGTGTGAGCGCTTTATCCACCCTAGGGGGTGTTTCCCAACGCACCCTAACCTCTGGCGGGAAAGGATATAATGCCAATAACATTTTAGAAATTATCAGTTGTTATCGGGGGAAACCCACGCATCATCACACACCTCATTTAATTTCTCAGATTCAGGAAAACTACAGGTAGTTTTTCCTCACCGAACATAATACCCCT
The DNA here is from genome assembly GCF_028390025.1 of Pseudophryne corroboree. Classification (NCBI taxonomy): domain Eukaryota; kingdom Metazoa; phylum Chordata; class Amphibia; order Anura; family Myobatrachidae; genus Pseudophryne; species Pseudophryne corroboree. The sequence goes on from NC_086446.1 coordinate 406,110,530, forward strand.
TTTTGGTGGTACTCGTATTATCAGAAATGTGTAAAACATTTTTCATTGCCTCAATCATGTAACGTGTGGCCCTACTGGAAGTCACATTTGTCTCTTCACCGTCGACACTGGAGTCAGTATCCGTGTCGGCGTCTATATCTGCCATCTGAGGTAACGGGCGCTTTAGAGCCCCTGACGGCCTATGAGACGTCTGGACAGGCACAAGCTGAGTAGCCGGCTGTCTCATGTCAACCACTGTCTTTTATACAGAGCTGACACTGTCACGTAATTCCTTCCAACAGTTCATCCACTCAGGTGTCGACCCCCTAGGGGGTGACATCACTATTACAGGCAATCTGCTCCGTCTCCACATCATTTTTCTCCTCATACATGTCGACACAAACGTACCGACACACAGCACACACACAGGGAATGCTCTGATAGAGGACAGGACCCCACTAGCCCTTTGGGGAGACAGAGGGAGAGTTTGCCAGCACACACCAGAGCGCTATATATATACAGGGATAACCTTATATAAGTGTTTTTCCCCTTATAGCTGCTGTATTTTTAATACTGCGCGTAATTTTAACCCTTTCTGTAGTGTAGTGACTGCAGGGGAGAGCCAGGGAGCTTCCCTCCAACGGAGCTGTGAGGGAAAATGGCGCCAGTGTGCTGAGGAGATAGGCTCCGCCCCCTTCTCGGCGGCCTTATCTCCCGTTTTTCTGTGTATTCTGGCAGGGGTTAAATTCAACCATATAGCCCAGGAGCTATATGTGATGCATTTTTTTGCCATCCAAGGTGTTTTTATTGCGTCTCAGGGCGCCCCCCCCCAGCACCCTGCACCCTCAGTGACCGGAGTGTGAAGTGTGCTGAGAGCAATGGCGCACAGCTGCAGTGCTGTGCGCTACCTTGTTGAAGACAGGACGTCTTCTGCCGCCGATTTTCCAGACCTCTTCTGTCTTCTGGCTCTGTAAGGGGGCCGGCGGCGCGGCTCTGGGACCTATCCATGGCTGGGCCTGTGATCGGTCCCTCTGGAGCTAATGTCCAGTAGCCTAAGAAGCCCAATCCACTCTGCACGCAGGTGAGTTCGCTTCTTCTCCCCTTAGTCCCTCGATGCAGTGAGCCTGTTGCCAGCAGGTCTCACTGAACATAAAAAACCTAAAACTAAACTTTTCACTAAGCAGCTCAGGAGAGCCACCTAGTGTGCACCCTTCTCGTTCGGGCACAAAAATCTAACTGAGGCTTGGAGGAGGGTCATAGGGGGAGGAGCCAGTGCACACCAGGTAGTTCTAAAGCTTTACTTTTGTGCCCAGTCTCCTGCGGAGCCGCTATTCCCCATGGTCCTTACGGAGTCCCCAGCATCCACTAGGACGTCAGAGAAATTGTTTTGCGCTCGCAATGTTGGCCGCAGATTGGCATGATGGGCGGCCGTGCCCTGCGCTAGGTAGCCCCCAGCATGCAATTTAATCAGTAGCAGATTTTGCTTTTTAGCAAAATCTGCAAGTGATACTGAATAATGAATCATTAATATTACTATACCATCTGCCTATCCTGTGTTTTTTACATTCCAGCTCACAAGCTCTTCATGAATGCCTGCCACTACCACAGCTGTGTCTGCCCAACATCTCCTTTCATTGTATGTTTAGTTTAGTGAACAACCTTTTGTTCTAATATCTTAAAGTAATTCTGTTGTAGATTTACATACAGTATGTGTTTTATAGCCACTGTGGGCCTGATTTAGAGTTGGGTGCGCTTCACGTAAAAATAGAATCATAGAATGAGTCCAAGAAAACCGATGCAGCTATGTGTTTGGGAGGATTACATACGTAATCCTACTGGGCGTGATGGCGACTGTCAGTATCCTGACAGTGGTATCCTGCCCGGCAGAATGCCGCCAGCGGGGCGATCGGTGCGAGCCCCCTTGCGGGCTTGTTGGCATGTACAAATAGCCCCTCTGCGCCGGTATTCCGGCTGGCAGGATTGCCGGCTGGTGGGATTCCAGCGTCGGCATCCTGACCGCCGGGATCCTGACAGCCGGCAAATTAAACGGATCCTGTTTGGGAGTGTTAGACACTTCAGATGCGTCCAGCTCTGTGAAAGTAGCATATTTGCTAAGTTTACGCAATGAGTAACAAAAGAGTACCCAATTTACCAATCTAGCTAGTTTTACACAATCTAATACTTTATGGACTGTTTTATACATAAAAAGGATTAGTGCCTGGATGGTTTTATTAATATATACAAAAGGCGCAATGAAATTCAGACACAAATACAAAATAAAACTGCAAATCAAGCTCAGTGAAATACAAATATCCATTGTCTTTCCTAATGTCAAATAAGAAACCTCTTTCCTGCCTCAGTCCAAATGCAAATATTAAGTAATAAGCATAGATGACTTAAACCATAGCAGCCACACTACTAATATGCTCGGAGTGGATGAATTCAGACGCAGTCAGCCAATCAGGAGCAGCTGCTAATCATCATTATTATCAGTGCATGCTTTGTAGCAGGGGTCTGGCACCCACAAAAGAAAGCCTCCTGATAGGTGCATATTCATCTGTCAACTTGAAAAAGGTGGCTCTGGCACAACTGACACCATCAGATAGTAAATATCCTTATAGGGTGTATTGACTGAAGGAATCAGGTATACAGTATGTGTTTTATAAGACATGTGGTCAGTAAGATGTAATACACTCACCCTCTGATGGTGGTAGGTATGTGTTCAAAAAATTCACACCATTGTCCAGGACAATGGCCTATGCTTGCCCACAACTTCCCGTTGTCATTCCGCCTGTCTAAGAGTAAGTAATCATGTGTGTAATGTGTGCCATACAGTACATTTTAGGGGCAATTTCCTGATCACAGTCTGAGCTGTGGATTACGATGATCAGCGATTTCTCAAGAGATTGGCAAAATCTATGTTAAAAATCCCTAACTCAATGATTCTGGTCACTTTTGGGTCTGAATCGGCAAATCGAGGATTTCCAACATGTTGTACTTTGACGATAACCCAACCCAGGCATTGGCGGAGTGGGGAATTACCCCGATACATGCCTGATGTATGGGGCCCTGAAGATGTGACTCTTTATCAAAGCTTGGAGAGAGATAAAGTGGAGAAAAATAAAGAACCAACTAATCAGCTTTTTTACAGGCTGTGCATCTGGTAATTAAAGCAAGAAAATAAAATAAAAAAATGAGGCTGAGCCTGTTAAAGAGAAAAATTAGACCAGTCTTTCCAGCCCTCTGTTGTTTCCTCCTCTTCAAATGTCCCCACCGTCATGCAGCAATTAACATACAATAACATTCTTTAAAACAAAAACTTGTTTCTCTCTCCTCCTTTCAACCCTCAAGATGTTGTACTTATTTCAGGTAATGGAAAGAAAAGAACATACGTCATTTATTTCAATAGCGCTTTTTATTTCTTTGTTGCCCCTTTGGCTGTTGCATGCGCTTTTTCTTGTGCTTAGATTTTTCTTTCCGAATAGGATTTCAAGGTATTCTCCACTGTACCTCTCAGGAGGTTCTTTGCATCAGAGAGGGCTTCTCTCTCACATGTTTCAACTAGAGATGAGCGGGTTCGGTTCCTCGGAATCCGAACCCCCCGAACTTCACCCATTTTACACGGTTCCGAGGCAGACTCGGATCTTCCTGCCTTGCTCGGTTAACCCGAGCGCGCCCGAATGTCATCATCCCGCTGTCGTATTCTCGCGAGATTCGTATTCTATATAAGGAGCCGCGCGTCGCCGCCATTTTCACTCGTGCATTGGAGATGATAGGGAGAGGACGTGCAGCGTTCTGTCAGTTGTGTTCAGTGTGCTGCAAATATCTGTGCTCAGTGTGCTGCAAATATCTGTGCTCAGTGTGCTGCAAATATCTACGTTCTCTGCCTGAAAAACGCTGCATATCTGTGCTCAGTGTGCTGCGAATATCTGTGCTCAGTGTGCTTTATTGTGGGGACTGGGGACCACCAGTATTATATAGTAGGAGGACAGTGCAGAGTTCTGCTGATCAGTGACCACCAGTATTATACGTTCTCTGCCAGAAAAACGCTCCATATCTGTGCTGCATTGTAGTATATAGTAGGAGAACAGTGCAGAATTTTGCTGACCAGTGACCACCAGTATTATATCAGTACGGTACAGTAGTCCACTGCTCTACCTACCTCTGTGTCGTCAAGTATACTATCCATCCATACCTGTGGTGCATTTTAGTTGTTGTGCGCAGTATATATATAGTAGGAGGACAGTGCAGAATTTTGCTGACCACCAGTATATAATATATAGCAGTACGGTACAGTAGGCCACTGCTCTACCTAACTCTGTGTCGTCAAGTATACTATCCATCCATACCTGGGGTGAATTTTAGTTGTTGTGCGCAGTATATATAGTAGGAGGACAGTGCATAATTTTTCTGACCACCAGTATATTATATATAGCAGTACAGTACAGTAGGCCACTGCTCTACCTACCTCTGTGTCGTCAAGTATACTATGCATCCATACCTGTGGTGCATTTTAGTTGTGCGCAGTATATATAGTAGGAGGACAGTGCATAATTTTGATGACCACCAGTATATAATATATAGCAGTACAATAATGTAGGCCACTGCTCTACCTACCTCTGTGTCGTCAAGTATACTATCCATCCATACCTGTGGTGCATTTTAGTTGTGCGCAGTATATATAGTAGGAGTACAGTGCATAATTTTGCTGACCACCAGTATATAATATATAGCAGTACGGTACAGTAGTCCACTGCTCTACCTACCTCTGTGTCATCAAGTATACTATCCATCCATACCTGTGGTGCATTTTAGTTGTGCGCAGTATATATAGTAGGAGGACAGTGCATAATTCTGCTGACCACCAGTATATATATATAGCAGTACAGTACAGTAGTCCACTGCTCTACCTACCTCTGTGTCGTCAAGTATACTATCCATCCATACCTGTGGTGCATTTTAGTTGTGCGCAGTATATATAGTAGGAGTACAGTGCATAATTTTGCTGACCACCAGTATATAATATATAGCAGTACGGTACAGTAGTCCACTGCTCTACCTACCTCTGTGTCGTCAAGTATACTATCCATCCATACCTGTGGTGCATTTTAGTTGTGCGCAGTATATATAGTAGGAGGACAGTGCATAATTTTGCTGACCACCAGTATATAATATATAGCAGTATGGTACAGTAGGCCATTGCTATTGATATATTACTGCCATATAATTCCACACATTAAAAAATGGAGAACAAAAATGTGGAGGGTAAAATAGGGAAAGATCAAGATCCACTTCCACCTTGTGCTGAAGCTGCTGCCACTAGTTATGGCCGAGACGATGAAATGCCATCAACGTCGTCTGCCAAGGCCGATGCCCAATGTCATAGTAGAGAGCATGTAAAATCCAAAAAACTAAAGTTCAGTAAAATGACCCAAAAATCTAAATTAAAAGCGTCTGGTGAGAAGCGTAAACTTGCCAATATGCCATTTATGACACGGAGTGGCAAGGAACGGCTGAGGCACTGGCCTATGTTCATGGCTAGTGGTTCAGATTCACATGAGGATGGAAGCACTCATCCTCTCGCTAGAAAACTGCAGTGCCACTCCTAGATGGGCCAGGTGTTTGTGCCGGCCACTTGGGTCGCTTAGCTTAGTCACACAGCTACCTCATTGCACCTCTTTTTTTCTTTGCATCATGTGCTGTTTGGGGACTATTTTTTTAATCTGCCATCCTGTCTGACACTGCAGTGACACTCATAGATGGGCCAGGTGTTTGTGTCGGCCACTTGGGTCGCTTAGCTTAGTCACACAGCGACCTTGGTGCACCTCTTTTTTTCTTTGCATCATGTGCTGTTTGGGGACTATTTTTTTTAAATCTGCCATCCTGTCTGACACTGCAGTGCCACTCCTAGATGGGCCAGGTGTTTGTGTCGGCCACTTGGGTCGCTTAGCTTAGCCATCCAGCGACCTCGGTGCAAATTTTAGGACTAAAAATAATATTGTGAGGTGTTCAGTGTTCAGAATAGACTGGAAATGAGTGGAAATTATGGTTATTGAGGTTAATAATACTATGGGATCAAAATGACCCCCAAATTCTATGATTTAAGCTGTTTTTGAGGGGTTTTTGTAAAAAAAACACCCGAATCCAAAACACACCCGAATCCGACAAAAAAATTTCAGGGAGATTTTGCCAAAACGCGTCCGAATCAAAAACACGGCCGCGGAACCGAATCCAAAACCAAAACACAAAACCCGAAAAATTTCCGGTGCACATCTCTAGTTTCAACCCTGGTTCTCAAAGCACTATATATATATATATATATATCCAAAAAATGGTCGCACTCACATCTTCAAAGGAGACAACGACTGGGGTGATCACTCCAGAATGCAAAGGCATTCAAATTATAGAACAGACAGTAGAGGCACTCTCCAGAATTCATAAAGATGCAAAAAGGTGAATTTATTTATACGTTACACAATACACTCGAATGGTATTCCTTGATATGTCCTCAAGCGCTTTCGGCCCACAGAGGGCCTTCCTCAGGAGGCAGTATGTAATAATTCCATCAGAACATAAGACCAAACACAGGGTCTACCCGGATATCCAGCAGTAAGCTGGGTTATGCCTGACAGGCTCTATATACACCAGTGATCAATTAGAATTTGGCGCTAAACACGCCCCTAATATGACCTCATATCAAATGCGACATAATTATACAAACTAACATCTAAAGCAATCAGTACAAAATAAATACCAAAATTTCCCAACCAAGAAGGGGTAATGCAGGACACACTTATACTTAGCGGCCAGGCTCCATGTGACACAAGTGGGCAAAGCCCGTCCGTTGTAAACACTGATAGCGGACATTCCCCGTCCACAGCTGCTGAGTACAGACGGACCGCAGTGACGTGCGTAACTAGGCAACAAGCCGCACTTCCTGTCTGTGAAACGCACGTGTCACAAAGACGGAAGTAAAGCTGGAACGCATATCGGAACTCTCTTAGACAGAATAAAGACATCCAGTCTGTCAAATCCAAGTAAATTCTGAATTAATTCACTCCAATACGGAATCTATATTAAATAACATGGGACCTAGCCAGTTTAGTGTGTACCTCATTCCCCGGTGTAAAGAGCCAATCAGCTGCAGTTAAAAACCCCAAAGTTAAAGATAATAAACACACAATATACAAACCATAAGGGAATATACAAAAAATACACAAAAGAATTTAGTATTGATCAGACCATACAATGGGTACCCACTATTGCTGTATTATCTCTATGCAAAACTTAATATATAAATAAATAGGATACCTCTTCATACAAAGATGAAGAAAATCTTATGATCCAATTAGTGGGTAACCCCAGTCGACCAATATTAAATAAAAAAAAACAAAAGAAACAGCCTTAGCTATAAAATATCATAATCACCACATATCCAGACAATAAAAATTCCTACATATGTATATACATATACCTATAGGTGTCGGTCAGAGCATATCACTACCCCTAATCAAAGATAATTTTAAAAAAAAACATCTATACGGGAAGATATGTATCAAAAGTGCTATTGCACAATCTGTATCCACCATAGTCAACGTAGAAAAAAATTAAGAGGGTTAGATTCATTAAGTCCATAGGGGGACACTGAACCCAGTCTGTGGATCCACCTCGCTTCCAACTTCTTTAATAGGAGTGATCGATCCCCACCCCTCTTAGGAACCGGAACCCAGTCAATGATCCGGCACTTCAAGGACGCCACTTGATGTCCTAATGTAAGGAAATGTTGGGCCACCGGTTTGTCAGTCTGTCCTGTCAACAATGCCTTGTGGATTGAACTCCGATGGTTCGCCATCCTCTCCCTAAAGGTGCATGTGGTCATTCCCACATAGGGGAGGCCACAAGGGCAGAGGAGCATGTAGATTACATGATCGAGTCGGCAATGCAGCCGAAATCTAATATTAATCATTTTCCCACTTCGGGGATGCGGGAATTTATCTCCAGCCAACATGGAACGACATGTCACGCATCCAAGACATTTTACACAACCCTTCTTTTGTGGTTGCAGCCAACCACTTTCTTCCTTAGTGAGTCGCTTCGCTGGGTGCATGAGGAGCTGTTTCAGACTACGGCCACGTCTGTATGCCATCATGGGCGGTTGTTCAAACAGTCCCTTTAGTTTAGGGTCAGACTTCAATATTGGCCAATGTCGTCTTAATGATGATCCAATGTTGGTGGATTTACCATCAAATTGTGTAACGTATATCATACGTGCCTCCTTCGGTGGTGCAGACCTTTTGCATTTTGTTCGTGCCCTCATCAAGCAGGTATCAATAGTACTCTTTTTGTACCCCCTTTCCAAAAAGCGGCTCTTCATCTCCAGAATCTGTGTTTCAGCTTTTACTGGATCAGTATTGTTCCTCAATACCCGCATGAACTGGGAGATGGGTAAGCTTGATTTTAATGCCGGTGGGTGGTTACTTGTTGCGTGTAAGATCGTATTCCGATCCGTCTCCTTTCTGAATAGGGTGGTTCCTAATTTATTCCCCTTACGAAAGATTGTGAGGTCCAAAAAATTGATAGAATCCCCACTAATCTGACCAGTGAAGCGTACTGTGGATTCTAAACTGTTTAAGTGTTCCAACATACAGTTAAATTCAAACTCAGTGCCGTCCCATAGCATAAATATATCGTCTATAAAACGCTTATAATAAATGATTTTACTGCCATATGTAGGTAAGATATTAATCATCTCATATTGATGCATAAAAATGCCTGCATAGATAGGGGCCACATTGGAACCCATAGCAGTTCCTGAGCACTGTATGAAATAATCATTTTGGTACATGAAATGATTATTCAGCAAAATCAATTCCAAGAATTCCAATAACCCCTCAATGGGGATTGACAAAGTCCCTACTGTAATAAGTAGCTCCCTTACTGCTTCAAGACCCAGATCATGGGGAATTATAGTATATAATGATGACACATCAAGTGTCGCCAACAGAGTTCCTTCGTCTAGGTCACCAAGTTCCATGATTTTAATAAGGAAATCCCCAGTGTCTTTTAAGTAGCTAGGGATAAATGGGGTCAGTTCCTGTAAAAAAGAGTCTACAAACATCGCTAGTGGTATATCAGCCAGAGGGTCTCTCTTACAACCACTAGCGATGTGGAACTTGGTGACCTAGACGAAGGAACTCTTGGAATTGATTTTGCTGAATAATCATTTCATGTACCAAAATGATTATTTCATACAGTGCTCAGGAACTGCTATGGGTTCCAATGTGGCCCCTATCTATGCAGGCATTTTTATGCATCAATATGAGATGATTAATATCTTACCTACATATGGCAGTAAAATCATTTATTATAAGCGTTTTATAGACGATATATTTATGCTATGGGACGGCACTGAGTTTGAATTTAACTGTATGTTGGAACACTTAAACAGTTTAGAATCCACAGTACGCTTCACTGGTCAGATTAGTGGGGATTCTATCAATTTTTTGGACCTCACAATCTTTCGTAAGGGGAATAAATTAGGAACCACCCTATTCAGAAAGGAGACGGATCGGAATACGATCTTACACGCAACAAGTAACCACCCACCGGCATTAAAATCAAGCTTACCCATCTCCCAGTTCATGCGGGTATTGAGGAACAATACTGATCCAGTAAAAGCTGAAACACAGATTCTGGAGATGAAGAGCCGCTTTTTGGAAAGGGGGTACAAAAAGAGTACTATTGATACCTGCTTGATGAGGGCACGAACAAAATGCAAAAGGTCTGCACCACCGAAGGAGGCACGTATGATATACGTTACACAATTTGATGGTAAATCCACCAACATTGGATCATCATTAAGACGACATTGGCCAATATTGAAGTCTGACCCTAAACTAAAGGGACTGTTTGAACAACCGCCCATGATGGCATACAGACGTGGCCGTAGTCTGAAACAGCTCCTCATGCACCCAGCGAAGCGACTCACTAAGGAAGAAAGTGGTTGGCTGCAACCACAAAAGAAGGGTTGTGTAAAATGTCTTGGATGCGTGACATGTCGTTCCATGTTGGCTGGAGATAAATTCCCGCATCCCCGAAGTGGGAAAATGATTAATATTAGATTTCGGCTGCATTGCCGACTCGATCATGTAATCTACATGCTCCTCTGCCCTTGTGGCCTCCCCTATGTGGGAATGACCACATGCACCTTTAGGGAGAGGATGGCGAACCATCGGAGTTCAATCCACAAGGCATTGTTGACAGGACAGACTGACAAACCGGTGGCCCAACATTTCCTTACATTAGGACATCAAGTGGCGTCCTTGAAGTGCCGGATCATTGACTGGGTTCCGGTTCCTAAGAGGGGTGGGGATCGATCACTCCTATTAAAGAAGTTGGAAGCGAGGTGGATCCACAGACTGGGTTCAGTGTCCCCCTATGGACTTAATGAATCTAACCCTCTTAATTTTTTTCTACGTTGACTATGGTGGATACAGATTGTGCAATAGCACTTTTGATACATATCTTCCCGTATAGATGTTTTTTTTTTAAATTATCTTTGATTAGGGGTAGTGATATGCTCTGACCGACACCTATAGGTATATGTATATACATATGTAGGAATTTTTATTGTCTGGATATGTGGTGATTATGATATTTTATAGCTAAGGCTGTTTCTTTTGTTTTTTTTTTATTTAATATTGGTCGACTGGGGTTACCCACTAATTGGATCATAAGATTTTCTTCATCTTTGTATGAAGAGGTATCCTATTTATTTATATATTAAGTTTTGCATAGAGATAATACAGCAATAGTGGGTACCCATTGTATGGTCTGATCAATACTAAATTCTTTTGTGTATTTTTTGTATATTCCCTTATGGTTTGTATATTGTGTGTTTATTATCTTTAACTTTGGGGTTTTTAACTGCAGCTGATTGGCTCTTTACACCGGGGAATGAGGTACACACTAAACTGGCTAGGTCCCATGTTATTTAATATAGATTCCGTATTGGAGTGAATTAATTCAGAATTTACTTGGATTTGACAGACTGGATGTCTTTATTCTGTCTAAGAGAGTTCCGATATGCGTTCCAGCTTTACTTCCGTCTTTGTGACACGTGCGTTTCACAGACAGGAAGTGCGGCTTGTTGCCTAGTTACGCACGTCACTGCGGTCCGTCTGTACTCAGCAGCTGTGGACGGGGAATGTCCGCTATCAGTGTTTACAACGGACGGGCTTTGCCCACTTGTGTCACATGGAGCCTGGCCGCTAAGTATAAGTGTGTCCTGCATTACCCCTTCTTGGTTGGGAAATTTTGGTATTTATTTTGTACTGATTGCTTTAGATGTTAGTTTGTATAATTATGTCGCATTTGATATGAGGTCATATTAGGGGCGTGTTTAGCGCCAAATTCTAATTGATCACTGGTGTATATAGAGCCTGTCAGGCATAACCCAGCTTACTGCTGGATATCCGGGTAGACCCTGTGTTTGGTCTTATGTTCTGATGGAATTATTACATACTGCCTCCTGAGGAAGGCCCTCTGTGGGCCGAAAGCGCTTGAGGACATATCAAGGAATACCATTCGAGTGTATTGTGTAACGTATAAATAAATTCACCTTTTTGCATCTTTATGAATTCTGGAGAGTGCCTCTACTGTCTGTTCTATATATATATATATATATATAAAATACAAGGAGACTGGCACCCCTGAGTAAGTAAACAATGTGTCCGGTGCCGAGAATAAAAAAAACTGTATATATTCAATGCAATAAATGGGACTCTGAAAAAACAATCAGAGACGTCTCTTATAGATGCAATGTTTCGGAGTCCTTTACTCTCCTTCGTCAGAACAAAAAATACAATAAAAACAGACACATACCTTTATAGCAAACACCCAGTGCTCAAAATGCCTCTTGGTACTACCGCGCCAGTACCGCTAACGTCATTGCATAGAGCTGGTGCTTCTCCGATGACCTGCTCTGCTGCATCCAGAGGCTGGCGCCAGGGATGTGGTGGTGGGGGGTGTACTAGAAGTGTATCCCATCACCATGGAAACCGGGACTAGAGGAAAACATGTTTCAAATAGATGTTAATATGCTGCTAGGTGACCAATATTAAACACAACAACAATGTTATTAAATAAAGCACAATAATAAAGATAATAGAAACTCATCAAGTATATTAAGTATAACTACGTTAATTACAACTATAATAAAACAGCATAGATAGAAGGTATATAAAGTAGAGATGTGCACCGGAAATTTTTAGGGATTTGTGTTTTGGATTTGGTTCCGCGGCCGTGTTTTGGATTTGGACGCGTTTTGGCAAAACCTCCCTGAAAATTTTTTGTCGGATTCGGGTGTTTTTTTTCAAAAACTCTTAAAAAACAGCTTAAGTCATAGATTTTGGGGGTAATTTTGATCCTATAGTATTATTAACCGTAATAACCACAATTTCCACTCATTTCCAGTCTATTCTGAACACCTCACACCTCACGATATTATTTGTAGTCCTAAAATTTGCACCGAGGTCGCTGGATGACTAAGCTAAGCGACCCAAGTGGCAGGCACAAATACCTGGCCCATCTAGGAGTGGCACTGCAGTGTCAGACAGGATGGCACTTAAAAAAATTAGCCCCAAACATCACATGATGCAGAGATAAATAAAATAAAAAAAAGAGGTGCAAGATGGAATTGTCCTTGGGTCCTCCCACCCACCCTTATGTTATATAAACAGGATATGCACACTTTAACAAACCCATCATTTCAGCCACAGGGTCTGCCACACGACTGTGGCTGAAATGACTGGTTGGTTTGGGCCCCCACCAAAAAAGAAGCAATCAATCTCTCCTTGCACAAACTGGTTCTACAGAGGCAAGATGTCCGCATCCTCCTCATTGTCTGATTCCTCACCCCTTTCACTGTGCATATCCTCCTCACAGAGTACTAATTTGTCCCCACTGGAATCCACCATCTCAGGTCCCTGTGTACTTTCTGGAGGCAATTGCTGGTGAATGTCTCCACAGAGGAATTGATTATAATTAATTTTGATGAACATCATCTTCTCCACATTTTCTGGAAGTAACCTCGTACGCCGATTGCTGACAAGGTGACCGGCTGCACTAAACACTCTTTCGGAGTACACACTGGAGAGGGGGGGGGGGGGGGGGCGCAACTTAGGTAGAATAAAGCCAGTTTCTGCAAGGGCCTCCAAATTGCCTCTTTTTCCTGCCAGTATACTTCGATGCGGTCACTCATATAATCCTCCACCATTCTTTCAATGGTGACAGAATCATATGCAGTGACAGTAGACAACATGTCAGTAATCGTTGGCAGGTCCTTCAGTCCGGACCAGATGTCAGCACTCGCTCCAGACTGCCCTGCATCATCGCCAGCGGGTGGGCTCGGAATTCTTAGCCTTTTCCTCGCAGCCCCAGTTGCGGGAGAATGTGAAGGAGGAGCTGTTGACGGGTCACGTTCCGCTTGACTTGACAAGTGTCTCACTAGCAGGTCTTTGCACCTCTGCACACGTGTGTCTGCCGGAAAGAGAGATACAACGTAGGCTTTAAACCTAGGATCGAGCACGGTGGCCAAAATGTAGTGCTCTGATTTCAACAGATTGACCACCCGTGAATCCTGATTAAGTAAATTAAGGGCGCCATCCACAAGTCCCACATGCCTAGCGGAATCGCTCCGTTTTAGCTCCTCCTTCAATCTCTCCAGCTGCTTCTGCAAAAGCCTGATGAGGGGAATGACCTGACTCAGGCTGGCAGTGTCTGAACTGACTTCACGTGTGGCAAGTACAAGGTGTTGCAGAACCTTGCACAACGTTGAAATCATTCTCCACTGCGCTTGCCTATATTGTAGGCAGATGTATAGGCTTGAATGGCCTTTTGCTGCTCCTCCATCCTCTGAAGCATATAGAGGGTTGAATTCCACCTCGTTACCACCTCTTACTTCAGATGGTGGCGGGGCAGGTTCAGGAGTGTTTGCTGGTGCTCCAGTCTTCGGCACGCGGTGGCTGAATGCCGAAAGTGGCCCGCAATTCTTCGGGCCACCGACAGCATCTCTTGCACGACCCCTGTCATTTTTTAAAAAATTCTGCACCACCAAATTCAATGTATGTGCAAAACATGGGACGTGCTGTAATTTGCCCACATGTAATGCACGCACAATATTGGTGGCGTTGTCCGATGTCACAAATCCCCAGGAGAGTCCAATTGGGGTAAGCCATTCTGCGATGATGTTCTCAGTTTCCGTAAGAGGTTGTCAGCTGTGTGCCTCTTATGGAAATTGGTGATACAAAGCGTAGCCTGCCTAGGAACGAGTTGGCGTTTGCGAGATGCTGCTACTGGTGCTGCCGCTGCTGTTCTTGCTGTGGGAGGCAATACATCTACCCAGTGGGCTGTCACAGTCATATAGTCCTTAGTCTGCCCTGCTCCACTTGTCCACATGTCTGTGGTTAAGTGGACATTGGGTACAACTGCATTTTTTAGGACACTGGTGACTCTTTTTCTGACGTCTGTGTACATTCTCTGTATCGCCTGCCTAGAGAAGTGGAACCAAGATGGTATTTGGTACCGGGGACACACTAACTCAATAAATTGTCTAATTCCCTGTGAATTAACGGTGGATACCGGACACACGTTTAACACCACCACAGCTGCCAAGGCCTGAGTTATCTGCTTTGCAGCAGGATGACTGCTGTGATATTTCATCTTCCTCGCAAAGGACTGTTGGACAGGCAATTGCTTACTGGAAGTAGTACAAGTGGTCTTCCGACTTCCCCTCTGGGATGACAATCGACTCCCAGCAGCAACAACAGCAGCACCAGCAGCAGTAGGAGTTACACTCAAGGATCCATCGGAGGAATCCCAGTTAGGAGAGGACTTGTCAGACTTGCCAGTGACATGGCCTGCAGGACTATTGGCGTTCCTGTCTAAGGAGGAAATTGACACTGAGGGAGTTGGTGGTGTGGTTTGCGGGAGCTTGGGTACAAGCGGAAGGGATTTAGTTGTCAGTGGACTGCTTCCGCTGCCACCCAAAGTTTTTGAACTTGTCAATGACTTCCGATGAATGCGCTCCAGGTGACGTATAAGGGAGGATGTTCCTTGGTAGTTAACGTCCTTACCCCTACTTATTACAGCTTGACAAAGGCAACACACGGCTTGACACCTGTTGACCGCATTTCTGTTAAAATAATTCCACACCGAAGAGGTGATTTTTTTTGTAAATTGACCAGGCATGTCAATGGCCATATTCATCCCATGGACAACAGGTGTCTCCCCGGGTGCCTGACTTAAAACACCTCACCATCAGAATCCTCCTTGTCAATTTCCTCCTCAGCGCCAGCAACACCCATATCCTCATCCTGGTGTACTTCAACAGTGACATCTTCAATTTGACTATCAGGAACTGGACTGTGGGTGCTCCTTCCAGCACTTGCAGGGGGCGTGCAAATGGTGGAAGGCGCCACCTCTTCCCGTCCACTGTTGGGAAGGTCATGCATCGCAACCGACACAATTGGACTCTCCTTGGGGATTTGTGATTTAGAAGAACGCACAGTTCTTTGCTGTGCTTTTGCCATCTTAACTCTTTTCAGTTTTCTAGCGGGAGGATGAGTGCTTCCATCCTCATGTGAAGCTGAACCACTAGCCATGAACATAGGCCAGGGCCTCAGCCGTTCCTTGCCACTCCGTGTCGTAAATGGCATATTGGCAAGTTTACACTTCTCCTCAGACACTATTAATTTAGATTTTTGGGTCATTTTACAGAACTTTCGTTTTTGGATTTTACATGCTCTCTACTATGACATTGGGCATCGGCCTTGGCAGATGACGTTGATGGCATTTCATCGTCTCGGCCATGACTAGTGGCAGCAGCTTCAGTACGAGGTGGAAGTGGATCTTGAGCTTTTTCTATTTTACCCTCCACATTTTTGTTCTCCATTTTTTAATGTGTGGAATTATATGCCAGTAATATATCAATAGCAATGGCCTACTGTACCATACTGCTATATATTATATACTGGTGGTCAGCAAAATTATGCACTGTCCTCCTACTATATATACTGCGCACAACTAAAATGCACAACAGGTATGGATGGATAGTATACTTGACGACACAGAGGTAGGTAGAGCAGTGGACTACTGTACCGTACTGCTATATATTATATACTGGTGGTCAGCAAAATTATGCACTGCTCACAATAATGCAGCAAAGATATGGAATGGATACTTACAGTGACACAGAGCTGCAAGATACAGCAATGGCCTACTGTACAACTATATACTGTTGGTCACCAAAATGCTGCACTGTAATACTATATATACTGCTCACAAAAATGCAGCACAGATATAGAATGGATACTTGCAGTGACAGAGCTGCAAGATACAGCAATGGCCTACTGTACAACTATATACTATTGGTCACCAAAATGCTGCACTGTAATACTATATATACTGCTCACAATAATGCAGTACAGATATGGAATGGATACTTGCAGTGACACAGAGCTGCAAGATACAGCAATGGCCTACTGTACAAATGTATACTGTTGGTCACCAAAATGCTGCACTGTAATACTATATATACTGCTCACAATAATGCAGCACAGATATGGAATGGATACTTGCAGTGACACAGAGTTGCAAGATACAGCAGTGGCCTACTGTACAACTATATACTGTTGGTCACCAAAATGCTGCACTGTAATACTATATATACTGCTCACAATAATGCAGTACAGATATGGAATGGATACTTGCAGTAACACAGAGTTGCAAGATACAGCAATGGCCTACTGTACAACTATATACTGTTGGTCACCAAAATGCTGCACTGTAATACTATATATACTGCTCACAATAATGCAGCACAGATATGGATTGGATACTTACAGTGACACAGAGATGCAAGATACAGCAATGGCCTACTGTACAACTATATACTGTTGGTCACAAAAATGCTGCACTGTAATACTTTATATACTGCTCACAAAAATGCAGCACAGATATAGAATGGATACTTGCAGTGACACAGAGCTGCAAGATACAGCAATGGCCTACTGTACAACTATATACTGTTGGTCACCAAAATGCTGCACTGTAATACTATATATACTGCTCACAATAATGCAGCACAGATATGGAATGGATACTTACAGTGACACAGAGCTGCAAGATACAGCAATGGCCTACTGTACAACTATATACTGTTGGTCACCAAAATGCTGCACTGTAATACTATATATACTGCTCACAAAAATGCAGCACAGATATGGAATGGATACTTGCAGTGACACAGAGCTGCAAGATACAGCAATGGCCTACTGTACTGTACTACTATTATACTGGTGGTCCCCAGTCCCCACAATAAAGCACACTGAGCACAGATATTTGCAGCACACTGAGCACAGATATGGAGCATTTTCAGGCAGAGAACGTAGATATTTTCAGCACACTGAGCACAGATATTTGCAGCACACTGAGCACAGATATTTGCAGCACACTGAGCACAGATTACGGAGCTTTTCAGGGAGAGAACGCAGCCACGTCCTCTCCGTTCAATCTCCAATGCACGAGTGAAAATGGCGGCGACGCGCGGCTCTTTATATAGAATACGAATCTCGCGAGAATCCGACAGCGGGATGATGACCTTCGGGCGTGTTCGGGTTAACCAAGCAAGGCGGGAAGATCCCAGGCTGCCTCGGATCCGTGTAAAATAGGTGAAGTTCGTGGGAGGGGGGGGGGGGGGTTCGTTTCTCGGAGAACCGAACCCGCTCATCTGTAATATAAAGACTAAAGAGAACTTGAAGGAAAAAGCTCAAGCTGGATCAAAAAAGATTAGGGTTCATTAATTAGAGAAAGCCGTTATAAGGAATTTGTTCATTCAGACCAAAGGGCTGTACAATCTGCAGTGTGTAAATCCATCTTGTCTCACGTTGAAGTAACAGCCGGTCTCTGTTACTACCCAATTTACAGGGTGGGATCCAATCGATAATTTTATACCTCAGGGATGTCAGACTGTGCTGGAAATCCCTGAAGTGTCTTGCCACAGGATGTTCGCAGGCTTTATTGTTTTTTTTTTTGCCCTGTCTAATGCTCGACCTGTGGGCATCCATTCTTTCCTTAAAACACCTAGTAGTCTTACCTACATATAGACATCCACACGGGCATTTGATGTAATAAATCACGTGTGTGCTGATGCAGGTCAAAGGGTATCTGATAAAGTATTGTTTTCCAGATATGGGATGATAAAACCTATCACCAATTTCTAAGAACCTACAGATGGTACAATTAATGCATCTGAAGTTGCCAGGCTTTCTGCTAAGGAAGTGTTTGGCGGCTTGTGCACCAAAACCAGAGATGTCATTGTGTACGACAATATCCTTAATATTTCGGCTCCTTCTATAACCAGGCATCATGATGGAATTTTGCAGCGCAGATAATGTAGGATCTGTGTTGATGATTGGACAAAATTATTTTTCAGCCTTGATAATTGCAGGTGAATTGGTAGCAAATTGATTTGGCCAGATCTATTTATTCACAGTAGATCTTTTTGTTGGCCTCCTAAGTGCCTGTTCCCTAGGCAAAGATAATGCTTTCAGTTTTGCTTGTTTAAGGGATCTATGATTATAACCCCTAGTAAGGAATTTTGTATTAATTAAATTCATCTGTAATTCAACTTCTTGATGAAATACTTATCTTGCAGCATCTAGTCACCATCCAGTAAACACAGTTTACTGTATTCACAATTTTTGCGAATTTTGAGGATTTGCAGCAATCATCAAAAAGCGGAATGACAGATTAATTTAATGATTACAAAATTCCTTACTAGGGGTTATAATCATAAATCCGATCATCAACACAGATCCTACAAATACCCAGTTTGTGATGTCAGTCACAAAGGATCGGGCAGTGTGTATGCACAACACACTGCCCGATCTGCCTATAGATATATCTGCAGATCCATTGATCTGCAGATATATCTATCAGTGTGTACCCAGCATAACTCATAGTTCCACCACATCTCTGCCTTGTGGATGGGGATAAAGTACCAGCCAATCGGCTCCTAACTGCCATGTCACAGCCTGGGTTTAAAAAATGAGAGTTACTGAGCTGCCTGGCTGGTACTTTACCTCCGTCCAAGGCTTAGTAAATAGACCCTTATATTTCCAATTACCCCTTAGCTGCTCTATTATTTTATAACTTATTAGACCATCAACCAAGCAGCTATGATCATTTTTTTAAATGAAGTGACAATGAATGAGTTTCCACTCCATTTTTTATACTGTGGAGGTGTTCCCTCAAGTGTATTTTAAACCATCTGCTAGTTCTTCCTACATATTGCTTTACACAGCTGTACTGGTGTAAGTAGATTTCATACTTCTAGCATCTGCCCTGGGTGTCCTGCTATTTGAAATGACAAGCAGGATGTACAGACACCATATTATCACAGTGCCTGCACAGGTAGCCAGACTGTTCCCTTAGCCAGGGGTAATGCTAGGTTGCCAAGATACTGGGGCACAGACCTGATTTGCATTTAATAATTTCCACAAATGTGTTTCAAGTGATTAGTGAGCTGCTGTCGTAGTAACAAATGTAACCTCCTCCAGTAGTAGGACAAGGCCTAGTCCTTATGGCTGCAGCAGAAGTTACTCAGAATATTATGTACAACAATAAAAGTATAAATATATAAATACATATATATATATATATATATATATATATAAAAATCCAAAAGAGAACGGCACTGGAAACAACGTATTGCAGCAGATTTGTATTAGAAGGCTACAGCTGTTTCAGGGCATCAGCCCTTTCCTCAGACCAAATACAAAGACACACAGACTGTCACGATCCGGGTATCTGGACGCCATTTCTTACCCATCAGATGCCTCCTAAGGCTGGCTCAGCGCTCCAGGAACGGATCCCATCTGTTATCCTGATGTGTACATTCCTGTATCCTCTCCTGTCACTCTGGGACGCTGTCACAGTAAACGCCATATTACACCTGGCATGGCGTCTCCCGCGGCCTCCGCCGCCGTCCCTGAACTTCTGCATGCAGAGTGTCTGAGTGGCGATTACGTCAGCCGCGGCCTCCGCTGTGTCCGCGTGGTTGGATGTGCATCTGTCAGCCTGGCGCCTCCTGTCTCCGGTGGCCGGCGCCGCCATTACTGTTTTCATTACCACATGGATTACAAACCAAACTTCCCTCCAAGTGTCTGCATGGGCGCAGCCATCTTGGATTCTGTCAGCTGATCATTTCCACCAATCTGTTCTCAGTATTGATAATCTGCATAATTGCCTAGCCAATCCCTTCCTTGCTGCAGGTATAAATACACTGTGCCTGAGCAAGGAAGGCGTCAGTGCTTTGGTTGTCAAACCTAGTTCCTGTTTGTCTCTCTCCTGTGATTGTCTTCCAGGTTCCAGCTCCTGTCTCAAGACTTCCACCATAGAGACCCGCACCAGCATTCCACCTGCGGTGTAGCCTGACTCTCCAATCCATTGTGGATTCATCTGTTTCCAGCTACAACATTACCTGCTTCCAGCTCAGCTTCCAGCAGAGTACAGCTTCCCTTAAAGGGCCGGTGTCCTTTCTACACTTTACCACTCTCCACCGGTATTATTATTTCTCCGCTCTCAAGTTCTACATTTCAGTTCATATTTCATCGCTCCCAAGTTCATTTATTATTTAACTGGTTCCAGCCAGTATCCACTCCGTGCTAACAACAGTCTGGTTCCAGCCAGTATCCACAGCAGCTGTTTTATCTTCAGCAACCCAGCTTTTCCTGGAACACCAGCTGGCACAATCCTGGGTTATCTCCATTGCTACAGTCGGGCCTGGTAAGGACTTTCCATCTAGAAGATCATAAGAACTATCTCACACTACCAGTGCCCTGTGGCTCCTGCCATCCTGTAGTACCCAGGAACTGTATTTATTCTTTGCTGACTTTTACGTTTTCTTTTACTGCTGCTGTGTTGCGGAGTTGTCATAATAAACATCATTGACTTTTATCCAAGTTGTCGTGGTCACGCCTTCGGGCAGTTATTATTCATGTTACTTACATGTCCAGGGGTCTGATACAACCTCCCAGGTTCCGGTACATCTCAGCCCCCACAACTGAGGCTGCCTCCCGTCAGCTCAGGCCCTCAGTTGTGACAGTAAGCACTGACCTAATGAATCCAGCCGGAGACCAGGATCAAGCGGCCAGGCCGATGCAAGAACTGGCAGCCCGACTAGAACATCAGGAGGCTGCACAGGGCCACATCATCCGCTGTCTCCAGGATCTCTCTACTCGGCTGGATGGGATTCAGACAACTCTCCGTGGATCAGGCGCGTCTGGTGCGTCAACCACAGTGACTCCAGCTATAACCCCACCCACCTTACCCATTTCTGCTCCACGTCTTCATCTTCCAACGCCAGCAAAATTTGACGGATCTCCAAGATTCTGCAGGGGATTTCTCAACCAGTGTGAGATTCAGTTTGAGCTACAACCTGGCAATTTTCCCAGTGACCGTACAAAAATTGCCTACATTATTTCTCTTCTCAGTGGCTCAGCCCTTGATTGGGCATCACCGTTATGGGAGAGGTCCGACACCCTGCTATCTTCCTACACTGCCTTCGTGTCAACATTCAGGCGCATCTTCGACGAGCCAGGCCGGGTAACCTCAGCTTCATCCGAGATTCTCCGTTTACGCCAGGGGTCACGTACTGTAGGACAATATCTGATACAGTTCCAGATCCTGGCATCCGAACTGGCATGGAACGACGAGGCCCTGTATGCTGCATTCTGGCATGGCTTATCTGAGCGTATTAAAGATGAGTTAGCTACCAGAGACTTACCTTCTAAGTTAGATGAGCTAATCTCACTCTGCACGAAAGTTGATTTACGTTTCAGAGAGAGAGCAATTGAGCGTGGAAGATCATCTGCTCCAAAATCTTCTGCTCCTCCTCCTCGCCAACTGTCACCAACTAAAGATGAGCCCATGCAAATTGGCCGTTCCCGTTTAACTCCTGCTGAGCGCCGAAGACGTCTCTCCAAGTCTCTTTGTCTTTACTGTGCAGCTCCGTCTCACACCATCAATGCCTGTCCCGAATGTCCGGGAAAACTCCAAACCCTAGCTCGCCCAGGAGAGGGCCGGCTAGGAGTAATGATCTCCTCTCCATCTCCTCATGATTGTAATCTCCCAGTGTCGCTCCAAATTGCTCAACGTTATCGGAACGTCATTGCTCTCCTTGATTCCGGAGCAGCTGGGAACTTTATTACCGAAGCCTATGTTAAACGGTGGTCCCTACCCACCGAGAGACTTCCTTCGTCCATCTCCTTGACTGCCGTGGATGGCAGCAAGATTTTTGATGCAGTTATTTCCCTAAGGACTCTACCAGTTCGTCTGAGAGTGGGAGTTCTTCATTCTGAATTTATTTCTTTTTTAGTGATTCCAAGAGCCACACATCCTGTGGTCCTGGGCCTTCCATGGCTCCGTCTTCACAATCCTACAATTGATTGGACGACTACGCAAATCCTGGCATGGGGTTCCTCCTGTGCTGAGACATGTTTGTTTAAAGTATTGCCTGTCTGTTCTTCCTCCCCCAGGTCGTCTGATGTTCCACCTCCTCCATATCAAGATTTCACGGATGTGTTCAGTAAAGCTTCTGCTGATATCCTTCCTCCTCATAGAGAATGGGACTGCCCGATTGATCTCGTTCCAGGGAAGGTTCCACCTCGAGGCCGAACTTATCCGTTGTCTCTGCCTGAGACGCATTCTATGGAGGAATACATTAAAGAGAACCTAGCAAAGGGGTTCATTCGACCTTCTTCTTCTCCAGCCGGCGCAGGCTTCTTTTTTGTAAAAAAGAAAGATGGTGGTCTGCGGCCGTGCATCGACTACAGAGGTTTGAACGACATTACCATCAAGAACCGTTATCCTTTACCCCTGATTACTGAGCTCTTTGACAGAGTTAGCGGAGCTACCATCTTTACAAAGCTGGACTTGAGAGGTGCATACAATCTCATCCGGATCCGTGAGGGTGACGAGTGGAAGACCGCCTTTAACACCCGTGACGGACATTATGAGTACCTCGTCATGCCCTTCGGATTGAGCAATGCTCCAGCTGTCTTCCAGCATTTTGTCAATGAGATCTTCAGAGACATTCTATACCGTCATGTCGTGGTCTATCTAGACGATATCCTCATTTTTGCCAACGATTTAGAGGAACATCGTTTTTGGGTTAAAGAGGTTCTGTCCCGTCTCCGTGTCAATCATCTGTATTGCAAATTAGAAAAATGCGTCTTTGAAGTCAAGTCCATTCCGTTTCTAGGGTACATTGTGTCCGGTTCCGGACTAGAGATGGATCCTGAGAAACTACAAGCAATCCAAAATTGGCCGGTACCCTTAACCCTCAAAGGGGTCCAGAGGTTCTTAGGGTTCGCCAACTATTACCGAAAGTTTATACGAGACTTTTCCACCATTGTGGCGCCTATTACTGCTTTCACTAAGAAGGGTGCTAACCCGTCCAAGTGGTCTGAAGAAGCCATGCAAGCATTTCATCTTTTAAAACAAAGGTTCATCTCTGCGCCTGTTCTGAAACAGCCTGACATCGACTCTCCTTTCATCTTAGAGGTGGATGCCTCCTCCGTTGGAGTAGGAGCGGTGTTATCTCAGAGGGCTAAAGATGGCCATTTACACCCTTGCAGTTTCTTCTCCCGGAAGTTCTCCCCAGCTGAGCGCAACTATGCCATTGGCGACCAGGAGTTGCTAGCCATCAAGCTTGCTCTAGAAGAGTGGAGGTATCTGTTGGAGGGAGCTTCTCATTCAATCACCATACTTACAGACCACAAGAACCTTTTATACCTGAAGGGCGCACAATGTCTCAACCCTCGTCAGGCCAGATGGGCACTTTTCTTTTCCAGGTTCGACTTTAAACTCCAGTTCTGTCCGCGCTCTCAGAATCGCAAGGCCGATGCCCTTTCCCGCTCATGGGAGCAAGAAAATGAGTCAGAGTCTTCGGACAAGCATCCTATTATAAATCCGTTGGCATTCTCCACGGTAGGGATGGACTCTACGCCCCCATCAGGGAAAAGTTTTGTGAAGCCGATGCTAAGGAAGAAGCTCATGCATTGGGCCCATGCTTCCCGTTTTGCCGGACATACAGGTATCCAAAAAACCCTGGAGTTTATCTCTAGGTCCTATTGGTGGCCAACTCTGAAAAAGGACGTCTTGGAGTTTATTGCATCTTGCCCAAAGTGTGCCCAACATAATGTATCCCGCCAGTCGCCTGCGGGGCAACTGGTTCCACTATCCGTTCCCCGTCGACCATGGACCCACTTGTCGATGGATTTCATTACAGACTTACCCATGTGCAACAAGTTCAATACCATCTGGGTGGTAGTTGACCGGTTCACCAAGATGGCACACTTCATTCCTCTCACCGGTCTTCCGTCAGCTTCCAAGTTGGCTCAAGTATTCATACAAGAGATCTTCCGACTCCACAGTCTTCCTGAAGAAATTATCTCAGATCGAGGAGTTCAATTCACAGCCAAATTCTGGCGAAGTTTATGTCAAGTCCTCCAAGTCAAGCTAAAGTTTTCCACGGCTTACCATCCTCAGACCAATGGTCAAACCGAGAGGGTGAATCAGGACTTGGAGGCCTTCCTCCGCATCTATGTGTCCTCCTCTCAAGATGACTGGGTTCAATTACTTCCCTGGGCCGAGTTCTGTCATAACAACCAGTATCATTCTTCATCTGCTTCAACACCATTCTTCACTAACTTTGGATTCCACCCTAAAGTCCCTGAGTTCCAACCGCTTCCAGCAACTTCTGTCCCCGCAGTGGATATCACCTTGTATCAGTTTGCCAATATCTGGAAGAGCGTACGATCAGCTCTGCTCAAGGCATCGTTCAGGTACAAGAAGTTTGCGGATAAGAAGCGTCGAGCAGTTCCTGCTCTCAAGGTGGGTGATCGGGTATGGTTATCCACGAAGAATTTGAGGTTAAGAGTTCCCAGTATGAAGTTTGCACCTCGCTATATCGGTCCTTTCAAGATTGAACAAGTCATCAATCCTGTTGCTTACAGACTCCAGTTGCCTCCCTTCTTAAAAATACCCAGGACATTCCATGTTTCCCTGTTGAAACCGCTGATCTTGAATCGGTTTCATTCCTCACTTCCTCCAACTCCGAAAGTCCAAACTCAACGAGGCGTTGAGTATGAAGTGGCCAAGATCCTGGACTCACGTCACCGTTACGGTCAACTACAATATCTTATTGCTTATTGACTGGAAAGGTTATGGTCCTGAGGAACGTTCATGGACCAATGCTTCTGATGTCCATGCTCCTGCCTTGGTCCGGAGATTCCATTCCAAGTTTCCTCAAAAGCCAAAGAAGTGTCCTGGGGCCACTCCTAAAGGGGGGGGTGCTGTCACGATCCGGGTATCTGGACGCCATTTCTTACCCATCAGATGCCTCCTAAGGCTGGCTCAGCGCTCCAGGACCGGATCCCATCTGTTATCCTGATGTGTACATTCCTGTATCCTCTCCTGTCACTCTGGGACGCTGTCACAGTAAACGCCATATTACACCTGGCATGGCGTCTCCCGCGGCCTCCGCCGCCGTCCCTGAACTTCTGCATGCAGAGTGTCTGAGTGGCGATTACGTCAGCCGCGGCCTCCGCTGTGTCCGCGTGGTTGGATGTGCATCTGTCAGCCTGGCGCCTCCTGTCTCCGGTGGCCGGCGCCGCCATTACTGTTTTCATTACCACATGGATTACAAACCAAACTTCCCTCCAAGTGTCTGCATGGGCGCAGCCATCTTGGATTCTGTCAGCTGATCATTTCCACCAATCTGTTCTCAGTATTGATAATCTGCATAATTGCCTAGCCAATCCCTTCCTTGCTGCAGGTATAAATACACTGTGCCTGAGCAAGGAAGGCGTCAGTGCTTTGGTTGTCAAACCTAGTTCCTGTTTGTCTCTCTCCTGTGATTGTCTTCCAGGTTCCAGCTCCTGTCTCAAGACTTCCACCATAGAGACCCGCACCAGCATTCCACCTGCGGTGTAGCCTGACTCTCCAATCCATTGTGGATTCATCTGTTTCCAGCTACAACATTACCTGCTTCCAGCTCAGCTTCCAGCAGAGTACAGCTTCCCTTAAAGGGCCGGTGTCCTTTCTACACTTTACCACTCTCCACCGGTATTATTATTTCTCCGCTCTCAAGTTCTACATTTCAGTTCATATTTCATCGCTCCCAAGTTCATTTATTATTTAACTGGTTCCAGCCAGTATCCACTCCGTGCTAACAACAGTCTGGTTCCAGCCAGTATCCACAGCAGCTGTTTTATCTTCAGCAACCCAGCTTTTCCTGGAACACCAGCTGGCACAATCCTGGGTTATCTCCATTGCTACAGTCGGGCCTGGTAAGGACTTTCCATCTAGAAGATCATAAGAACTATCTCACACTACCAGTGCCCTGTGGCTCCTGCCATCCTGTAGTACCCAGGAACTGTATTTATTCTTTGCTGACTTTTACGTTTTCTTTTACTGCTGCTGTGTTGCGGAGTTGTCATAATAAACATCATTGACTTTTATCCAAGTTGTCGTGGTCACGCCTTCGGGCAGTTATTATTCATGTTACTTACATGTCCAGGGGTCTGATACAACCTCCCAGGTTCCGGTACATCTCAGCCCCTACAACTGAGGCTGCCTCCCGTCAGCTCAGGCCCTCAGTTGTGACACAGACGTATTGTATTGTATTGTATTGTATTTGGCGTGAGGAAAGGGCTGATGCACTGAAACAGCTGTAGCCTTCTAATACAAATCTGCTGCAATACGTTGTCTCCAGTGCCGTTCTCTTTTGGATTTGCATGTTATTTATGGATCTGGCATGGTGCATGCTGTCTGAAAGAGCCTGAGAGTGCCGACTGTCTTGCAAGGAGAGATATATATATATATATATATGCAGCAGTATGGGTAACATCTTGTGGTATACCAACTGTAGAAGTAAAATGCAGAGATATGTAAAGCATTAATTGTATTTTCAAGCAATAAGCCAACAATAAAATGTAACCTAAATATTATCAACTGTTATAGCATTGCCCAATATTCTCACTAGTGCCACTAAATCCTAATAACGTCATTAATCATAATATTGTCACAATAATGCCCAACAATGTCACTAAGTTGTAATAGTGCACAATAACACCACCATTTGTAGCACTGGCTAATATCAGAACCTGTTGTAGAAGTGGCAATAATGTTACCTATTATAGAAGCAATGTAGTAGTAGCCAAATAACTATGGCCAATTATTTCTCTATTAGCAGTAATGTCCAATAATGTCACCTGTTTATGCCCAGTGATGTCACATGTGCTCTTGTCACTGTCACTGCCTCATTCTCTTCCTGATCCAGCTGGTTAGACCTCTAGTGTGTGTCGTAATGCTCTGTTCTGGAAAAGTACAGAAGTGAAAGATTTAGAGTACTTTTACTGTCCAGTGGTTCTCAGACATCATAATAATGTGGAAATTGGCCATTAACTTCTAATTGTTCATCCTCACAGGTGAATTAGGACTACCAGTGGTGCCTACTCAATGTTATGCCAAAGTACATGGTCACTCATTCAGTACTACTGTGGCAGTAATAATATGGCAGATGACACCCCATGTCAGCCTGAAACTTATGCTGACCGACCTCATCTGTCAGAGGAAGAAAAAAAAAAAAAATAATAATAATAATAATAATAATAAAAAATGTATATATAAAAAGTTATATTAATAATAATAATAATTATTGGTATTTTGATTGCATAGATCAGCCTGATATTTGCATCAAATTGACAAAAATAATATGTTAGCCTGGTTTTATAGATGTGTAAATGCACGAGCCAGCTGGCCAGTTCTTATACAGTATGTACAGTGCTACTGAAAGACCAGACTTTGGCTTTCAGTTACAGTTTTTATTATTTTTTAAAGAAACCTTTATACATAAAAAGAATATTTTAGTCAAGTAAAAAGCATTTTTTCCCCATTATTTTAATCTATTATCGTTATCCTAAGACTGAGACAACACCTGTTACATAGGGTTCCTATGCAAGGCTTAGGGAATCCTAATACAAGCCTTTGCTAATGAAAGCTGGAATTTTTGCTGTAAATAGGGCTTTCAGGTTGTTGTTGTTGTTGTTGTTGTTGGTTTGTTTGTTTGTTTGTTTGGTTTTTTTAATAAATCTGCCCGTAAATTTCCAGCCTTTATTTGGGGTAATCAGTATAGTCATAGAGATCTCAGGCCCGGGCCCTGCATGGGCTGCCATTTGGGAATGAAGATATTACATTTTGGTTATGTGTCATTTTGTTTATTTGTAACCTATTGCTATATTGTGATAATTTCCATTTGTATAGCACAATGGACTAATGCCTGTTAATAGACAATTGTTCTCCATTTTGTTCTCTCCTAAAGGTTTTACACATAAGACCAAAAAACTCAACACAGGACCTGTTGCTGAATTCAGTGAGGTGAGTCTTTGTTAATGCCATTTATCAAAAAATGCTTTTATTATACCACTTTCAGGCCACCAGCAATAACCCAGGTTATTGCACATGAGCGCGCAGCAACCCAGTTTACGGCGCAGTCTGAAAGGGTCCAGGTGAAATAATCCGAGTCTAGCGACCCGGTATTTCAACTCTGGTAGCGAGCAGGCTTGAACACATGTTCAACCCGACTAACGGTAGCGGTGCGATGCGACCCTGGGACCTATTCACTACGTAGAGAAGAGGCGGCGCTTGGAGATCATCTCATCTCCAAGCGCCTCCTCTGCACTTGTCGGCGGTGACGTCACCAACTCTGCATATTGCCGAGTTGGGCAACCTGTCTGAAAGGGGTCTTGCCGAGTCGCACCCGGGAAGGACCTGTGTACAAGTCCTGGGTGCGACTCAGAAAAAACAGTGTGAAAGGGGTATTAGTATAAATGGTTGGCACTTTGTACAAGGAAAGAGAGCTAATAAACTTCATATGGGCACTGCATGTGCTTGTGTTTACAATGCATAAGACTACTGCCAGATGGACCTAAAAATAGGAATTACTGATCTTGATGAAAATCCCTATAAAAAACAGTCCAGACAATGCTAATGACATTCACCCACCATAAGGCGAGCAGACCAACAACCAAAGTAGTGCATGCAGCATGCCATGTGTACTGTACTCCATGTGTGCCGTGCTATAGTTGTTCACAGATCAATGCTCCACTGATGTTCTGGATACATTTTAGCCCTAACTCCTATGTGCTTGAGCACAGCTCAGTGGACCACAATTACAAAAACAGGTACTTAATGGGCATAAAGCTGAATTATAAAACATTTCTGTTTAGAATGTTTGTATTTTCTTTTTTATTATTCATGACATATTTCTGTAATGTAATACAGGCCTGGACTTAGCTATAAGTTAACAACATGACTTTCAGATATATAGGGGAAGCTGTTGGCTTACTGCCAAGTAAATATTTTTTTTCAACTAGTTTTTCCTTCTAACTCTGCATTGTGATGTCTTATTCATGTTATATTGGTTTATTTGTTTAGTGGGTAGGTCAGGAGTGATACCTACAGTAGTTAAACTAAAATAGCCTCCAGTCACATTCCTTCCACTGTCAAGGAAGTTGTATCATTTCACTGTATAACTTCCCTGTGTACAGCTACCAGAATTACTGAAAGTGACTTAAAGGGAAAGCACACCCTAGATACAGTACTTTATTCTTACAATTGCACATAACTATACAGTATACTACACCACTAAATAATCATCATCATCATCATCATCATCATCATCATCATCATCATCATCATAGTAGTGCTAGTTCTAATATAATATCATAATGTTTCTGAAGTGCAAGCAAGCTTTAAAAATTGCTTTGCAAGCCATATATTATTATTATTATTATTATTATTATTATTATTATTATGGTATTTATAAGGTGCAACCACCGCAGCGCAGTACAAGATACTTTTCATACTAAGGGGCAATTCAATTGTTCACATACATTTTTTGCAAGAAAAAAAAAACAGTCTTTATCCCGATTTTTTTGCCCGATTTTTTCTTTATTTTGGCAACTCAATGGAAGCCCGCATTTTTCTCTCGAAAACACATAGGATCCAGGATAAGTTCTCGGGGCCGCAAAAAAAGGGGATTTTGTTTCAGGACCTCAGCGGGTCCAGACACAAAGGGTGGAATTCAATTGTTTGAAAAGTCAGTTGGGTGTCTTTTTTTCCCTATCTAATAGGAAAAAAACAGAGACCCAACCGACTTTTCAAACATTTGCATTTCCCCCACTGTGCCAAATAATTCCGGTGTCAGGGCTAATTGAAAGCCCTATTTACAGTAAAAATAGCTGCTTTCTTTAGCAAAGGCTTGCGATAGGATTCCCTGAGCCTTGCATAGGCAACCCTATGTAACACGTGTTATCTCTTAGGATGGCGATAACAGATTCAAATAATGGAAAATTACTGCAGTTAATTGAATTCTTCACTAAGAGAATACATGCATAGCAAATACAGCAAATCATTACTATCCATTCCTATATGTTTCAGATAGCAGTCTTTCTAAACTTCAGTCCTCATACACTACCACGCAGCTCATGTTTTCAGGATTTCTTTAGTCATGGCCAGGTGACTTGAAAATCCAGGGTTATTGCATATGAATGCGCAATACCTGGGATTTTTTTCAGTGGAAGCAGCTCCACCCAGGTCCAGTTACCCGGGAATCCTTCCCAGGTATCTAGCAGGGTTTTACATGGGAACAACTTGGGTGAACTGCAGTGGAAATGGGTATCCCGAGTCATCCAACCTGAGACCCGTTCACAGAATGGGGAAAGCTGCTTTCCCGCTGCAAGGAGATGATGTCATCTGCAAGTGCCAGCCCTGCACCCGTGTGCAGTGTGAACAGCGCCGACCCAGGTCTGACCTGGTTTGGAACGGCGACTGAGAGTCTGGTGGTGGGCTTAGAAGAGGAATGCCTAATGCGGAGTGTCAGGTTCTGCACGGCCATTGTGAGATAGAGTGCTGCTGCTGATCTCAGTCACACGCCAGCACATATATTACATACCTCTACACATGTATGTGTATATGTGCTTAGCGCCCCCCCCCCCCCCCCTGCACAAGGTAGCCGCCGCTGCATCTAATACATGTTCTACTGAGGGTTCAAAATGCTAGTAAAAGCATTTAAATGGGTATGGAAATGTAACCATTTTGTGGTTGGGACAGTTTGTTTGCTCCACTTCGATCTATGCAACAAGTTGGGGGTCGATAGAGCGTTTGCCACTGACCTCTTAAGGAGCACAAATGCTTGCTAACACAACAATGCTTTTCGGTAAGAAGCCTTAGGTCATAAGTTCTCAAGCTGTAGGGTCCTCAGAACCCCAAAGAGTGCATGTTTTCCAGGTCTGCTCACAGAATCACAAGTAAAATAATTAGCTCGACCCGTGGATCTTTTAAAATGTGTCATTGAGTAATGAATGCATCTGTGCACCTGATCGTTGACCTGGAAAATGTATACTGAAGACTGAGATTAATACAACATGTTAGCACAGTACAATCTGATCACTTGTGGCAGCATTCTGTCAGAAGGATTCTAGCTGGGGCTGGTGATTCCGAACTGGGTTCAGGTTGGATAGCAGACTCCCCGAGATGGAATCGGGCCATTTGGACTGAGCCATTAGTTAGCAACGAGGTGGTGGCTGGATTTGGTGTCTCAGTGTTTAGTTCTGATTGGACGGCTGTCTCTCGGGGATGGAAGCGGGCTAGCTGAATAAAGTTTCTTCGCATGAAGACAAAGACAATGTTGAAAGAAGGAGGGTGCCGAAACCTGGGGTCCAAACGGATGACTGCAGAGGAGACGTAGGAACCGATATGCCGTGATCGGTGGCTGTGCCAACTCTTGCGGCCTGGACAGCGACGGAGGTGACTATGGCAGACCGTCGCGGGCAATTGGACTACACGGAGCCGTACTCAGACCAGGAGCGCAGGGACCAAACGGGTAGAGATGGCGTTTGAAAAATAAGCTGGAAACCAGGAACAAGAGGCAAACTCTGAAAACTGGGAGTCAGAGAACTAACTTGCAAACAGGCTGCAGAAGATGTTGCACTGACATCAGAATGCCCCAGAATGCTCCAAGAAATACCCCGCCCTTACCTGGGATTGGCTGCAAGGTCATTCCACATCAAATCACCCTCCAAAAAAAAAAAAAAATTCAATGTCCACCACCCATCTCAGATTTTTTTGAATTTTTTTAGTTAAGAGAGGATATCAAAACAACCGTTTCTGCCAAATATCTTGACTGTCTGACAATTTGTTTATTATATATTGATTTTTCAATTTATTAAATTATTTATTAATCGCGGCTTCTTTATCCAGTTTATTTGAAGTATAACGGGTGTTTATTAAGGAATCATCATAAAATTTGGACCCCTAAAGTAACTTTTACTCCTGAATCCAAAACTCCAAACTAAATTACTCTATCTGCTTTATGTTTCGAGTTACGGTACAAACGCACGTATTTTGAAAAGACTTAAAAACGCTAGGTTCAATCAACATTAGACATCCCAATTTTTTTATTTGTTTAACAAAGGTATACATTACTACCACACAAAAAATCAGCATGGTTCTCTGTTTCATAGTGGAGAAAAAAATCATGAAGTTGATGTTCAATTACTGTTGTATCGCATACATAATTAACAAAAGAAATCATGAAATTTGAAATTTAAACATAACTTCAGTCCCTAACTTATTTAATGTCACAGAATACATGGTAAAACAAGGTAAAACAAGGTAAAACATCAGGTACAGCAGTTTTACGAAGATGATGAATATTCTCGCATGTGCTCTGGAAAGAAAGTCTGTTTCTTTAAAAGTTCTAGGAGGAAAAATAATTCACAAACAGAAAAGGCTACTCCTAGTAAACTTGAAAGAGCTTTATCATGCTTTCAAATGCTGTTTTCCAGACATTTAAGTTGGATTGTCTAAGGTTTGTTACTTACGACATACGTAATGTGTTAGGTAGATTTTGCTGCAAGAGGTATGCATGTGTGTTTGCGAAACTCACTAAAACATAAAACAATATTGTTTGCTGCACTTGTATGCTTCATCGGTGTGATAAATTTCCAAGTCTGGAAGCACTTCAGAAAATAGTTGAAAAACCTTTTCATGATAGTGACATGGATGATGAGGACACAATTTGGGTCCACAGTAAATTGGTTACAATCACTAGTACGGTGGAACAATTCCATGAAGTTATTTGTAGTACAGGTGAGCGGGTTCGGTTCTCTGGGAACCGAACCCACCCGAACTTCACGTCCTGAGCCCAGATCCAAGTCCGGCTCGGGACTTCCTGCCAGACTCGGAAATTAGAAAGAGGCAAAACGTCATCATCCCGCTGTCGGATTCTCGCGGGTTTTGGGATTCCATATAAGGAGCCGCGTGTTGCCGCCATTTTCACTCCGGCAATGGAGAGTGTAGCGAGAGAACATGTCTCCGTCCTCACTCAGTGTCTGTGCGGGAAAGTGGGGTGGCGATTCCAGTGCTGTCTTGTGCTGCTCAGTCCAGTGTAGTGTCTTATGCTGCATCAGTCCAGTCACAGTGGTGGTGTTCTCTGCTGCCATATGTCCAGTGCTGCTGTATAGGGTGCTGTGTTGTGCTGCATCAGTTCAGTGGTGGTGTATTGTGCTGAATCAGTCCAGTCACAGTGGTGGTGTCCTCTGCTGCCATATGTCCAGTGCCGCTGTATAAGTCCATTGCAGTGGTGCTGTGTTGTGCTGCATCAGTCCACTGGTGGTGTCCTGTGCTGCATCAGTTCAGTCACAGTGGTGGTGTCCTCTGCTGCCATATGTCCAGTGCTGCTGTATAAGTCCAGTCCATTGCAGTGGTGCTGTGTTATCCTGCATCAGTCCAGTGATGGTGTCCCTGTGCTGCTGTATAAGTCCAGTGGTACTGCCGTATAAATCCAGTGATACTGCCGTATATGTCCAGTGGTACTGCCATATAATTCCAGTGATACTGCCATATATGTCCAGTGGTACTGCCGTATAATTCCAGTGATACTGTTGTATATGTTCAGTGGTACTGACGTATAAATCCAGTCCAGTGATCCTGCCGTATATCTCCAGTGGTACTGCCGTATAAATCCAGTGGTACTGCCATATAAATCCAGTCCAGTGGTAAGTCCAGTGGTACTGCCATATAATTCCAGTGATACTGCCATATATGTCCAGTGGTACTGTCGTATAAATCCAGTGATACTGCCGTATATGTCCAGTGGTACTGTCGTATAAATCCAGGTATACTGCCGTATATGTCCAGTGGTACTGCCGTATAAATGCAGTGATACGGCCGTATATGTCCAGCGGTATTGCCATATAATTCCAGTGATACTGCCGTATAAGTCCAGTGATACTGCCGTATATGTCCAGTGGTACTGCCGTATAAATCCAGTGATACTGCCATATATGTCCAGTGGTACTGCCGTATAAATCCAGTCCAGTGATACTGCCGTATAAATCCAGTCCAGTGGTACTGCCATATAATTCCAGTGGTACTGCCGTATAATTCCAGTGATACTGCCATATATGTCCAGTGGTACTGCTGTATAAAACCAGCGATACTGCCGTAGATGTCCAGCGGTACTGCCATATTATTCCAGTGATACTGCTGTAAATGTCCAGTGGTACTGCTGTATAAATCCAGTGGTACTGCCATATAAATCCAGTCCAGTGATACTGGCGTATATGTCCAGTGGTACTTCCGTATAAATCCAGTGATACTGCCGTATATGTCCAGTGGTACTGCCATATAATTCCAGTGATACTGCCGTATAAATCCAGTGGTACTGCCATATAATTCCATTGATATTGCTGTATATTTCCAGTGGTACTGCCGTATAAATCCAGTGATACTGCCGTATATGTCCAGTGGTACTGCTGTATAAATCCAGTGGTACTTCCATATAATTCCAGTGATACTGACGTATATGTCCAGTGGTACTGCATTATGAATACAGTGGTACTGCCGTATAAATCCAGTCCAGTGATACTGCCATATAAGTCCAGTGATACTGCCGTATATGTCCAGTGGTACTGCCGTATAAATCCAGTGATACTGCCGCATATGTCCAGTGGTACTGACGTATTAATCCAGTCCAGTGATACTGCTGTATATGTCCAGTGATACTGCCGTATAAATCCAGTCCAGTGGCACTGCCATATAATTCCAGAGATATTGCCGTATATATATCCAGTGGTACTGCCGTATGCATCCAGGGATACTGCCGTATATGTCCAGTGGTACTGTCGTATAAGTCCAGTCCAGTGGTGCTGCCATATAAGCTCAGTGGTGCTGTCCTATGCTGTATATTATTTACTCCAAATAAAGGGGTTATTAATATTTAATTCAAATAATTTTTACAGGGTTTGCCCTGTGTGGTGTAGAGGTACACTCTCCTGTGCTGCATTTTGTTATATAACTCCAGAAAAATAACGGAGAACAAAAATTTGGAGGATAAAATAGGGAAAGGTCAAGAACCACTTCCTCCTACTGCTGCTGCTGCCGCTGCTGCTGTTGTTGCTGCTGCAAGTCAATCGCCATCCGAGAGGGGAACTCGGAAGACCACTTCAACTAAGCAAATGACTGTCCAACAGTCCTTTGCGAGGAAGATGAAATATGACAGCAGTCATCCTGTTGCAAAGCAGATAACTGAGTCCTTGACAGC
This sequence comes from Pseudophryne corroboree, assembly GCF_028390025.1. Taxonomy (NCBI): domain Eukaryota; kingdom Metazoa; phylum Chordata; class Amphibia; order Anura; family Myobatrachidae; genus Pseudophryne; species Pseudophryne corroboree. The sequence goes on from NC_086446.1 coordinate 406,146,243, forward strand.
TATGTTGGTGTTAGACGTGCATCTGGTATCCTCCATTAGTGCCGTGGGACTGCAGTGCCAACCCTAGATTGGAAGTGAACAAGCCCGTTTTATACGTGGGAAACACGTCTTCCTCTCCTTCACTTCTGGAAACATCATATCCACAGTAGGATTTTGATTTTGACCACAAGCTTGCCCAGGGATCTGGACAGAAACCGGTATCATTTATTAGGTCTAATAGACCATTGTTATTATATATGGATATTTATCTCCTATTGTTACCGGTTTGGAGTCCAAGTAAGCTCTAATTGATGCGGTCATACAGAGTTTTCTACAAAACGTGTATTTATTATCATCATGATTGAAGCCTAACGTATGAGATCATATGCATTTGTGATAAATGAACGATAGATTTTTTCTTACCAGTGTACCCTGTGCTTAAAGTATGAGACTTCTAGACTTCTATTTGTCAGTTATCTGCCTCTTTTAATTTCAACTTAAGCTGAGCATATGTGTCTACATGCACTTGTGACAAGCAACACACATTTTTCTCTGTTATATGCTTCTTTTCTTATATGCTTTCTAAATGCAATTTCCTGTATTTTCACATAATAAAGATGAGCCTTTACTTATGATTTAGATGCAACTATTATGATACAACTTTAGAGGACCAGGGAACATTACCATTGGTTTTACCTGATAATATATCTCTTCACAATCAATTGATACCTTGCTTCTTCTGACCCGGGGAAATTTGTGTGCAATACCTATGGGATAGCACAGATGCAGAGGGGCAGCTATACCTTAGCTGGGGCAATATTTGTGAAGGTGTAAACCTCATATCTATTCCTTCACTTTACTAAATTCAGGGACTCTCATCCGCGATTCCAAGATGCGTTGGTCTAACGCGGATAGCAGATCTATCCTTACATCCTACTTATTCTCTCTTTCTAAATCTCAAATTCTAGGTGCACTCTCATTAGTGTGTCGGAGACACAATATATGCCATTTGGATGTACTACCATACCTCACCGCCTATGCCCAATCTCGTCCGATCTTGGAAGTCAAATGGTGGTGGTCTGGGTTAGTACCTGGAAGGGCGACCCCCAGGGAATACCTAGTGTTAGTAGTATGGCAATGCCGACAAAACACTAACAGCAGCATCACCTACATCTTTTCTTACTTCATTCTGATGCATATATATGTTATGAAAATGATATCATTGCAAATTTATTATTTTCTCTCGCAAATTAGATACATGTCTACAAGATCAATTCAGATCTATATTAAAATACAAGCAAAGCTTGTACTGGTGTGCTGGAATACGGATGTAGTACTGTTAGTGTACACATTCTTCCGCCAATCTATGTGGATATAGATAAACCAGAATACAATACACATTTTAAAGCAAAAATTATTTTTGTAAGGATAAGTCTGAGTATCAGTAACTGTCTATACGAAATTGTCCATGTCATTAATTTTTAAATAATGGGATACAAAACTGAAGAAAAAAACTTCATTTTATGAGATATAAAAATAAAGGTTACGTTTTATTTATTTGACATCTATACTCCTATATTTTTCTTTCAATTACAAAGAGTGCGCCCACCCAAGAGTCTTCTTTCTCTCCCCTTTTGCCTATTGACTACAATACTGACTCCGGGCGCACCACCAGACTAAGATAATTAGGGATAATCCCAATAGATATTAGCTATTTCTGGTAAATATGGATACCCAAACTTTGATTGGTACGGAATCAACAATCCTTTGTCCAACCCTAGATGGGCCAGGTGTTTGTGCCGCATACTTGTGTCGCTAAGCTTAGTCATACAGCTACCTCATTGCACCTCTTTTACTTCTTTGCATGATGTGCTGTTTGGGGCCTAGCTTTTTTTAAGTGCCATCCTGTCTGCCACTGCAGTGCCACTCCTAGATGGGCCAGGTGTTTGTACCGCACACTTGTGTCGCTTAGCTTAGTCATACAGATACCTCATTGCACCTCTTTTATTTCTTTACATGATGTGCTGTTTGGGGCCTAGTTTTTTCTAAGTGCCATCCTGTCTGCCACTGCAGTACCACTCCTAGATGGGCCAGGTGTTTGTGCTGCACACTTGTGTTGCTTAACTTAGTCATACAGCTATCTCATTGCACCTCTTTTACTTCTTTGCATGATGTGCTGTTTGGGGGTCGAGTTTTTTTAAGTGCCATCCTGTCTGCAACTGTAGTGCTACTCCTAGATGGGCCAGGTGTTTGTGCTGCACACTTGTGTTGCTAAGCTTAGTCACACAGCTACTTCATTGCACCTCTTTTATTTCTTTGCATGATGTGCTGTTTGGGGGCTAGTTTTTTTAAGTGCCATCCTGTCTGCCACTGCAGTGCTACTCCTAGATGGGCTAGGTGTTTGTGCCGCACACTTGTGTCGCTTAGCTTAGTCATACAGCTACCTCATTGCACCTCTTTTACTTCTTTGCATGATGTGCTGTTTGGGGCCTAGTTTTTTTTTAAGTGCCATCCTGTCTGCCACTGCAGTGACACTCCTAGATGAGCCAGGTGTTTATGCTGCACACTTGTGTTGCTTAGCTTATTCATACAGCTATCTCATTGCACCTCTTTTACTTCTTTGCATGATGTGCTGTTTGCGGCCTAGTTTTTTTTTTTAAGTGCCATCCTGTCTGCCACTGCAGTGCCACTCCTAGATGGGCCAGGTGTTTGTGCTGCACACTTGTGTCGCTTAGCTTAGTCATACAGCTATCTCATTGCACCTCTTTTACTTCTTTGCATGATGTGCTGTTTGCGGCCTAGTTTTTTTTTTTAAGTGCCATCCTGTCTGCCACTGCAGTGCCACTCCTAGATGGGCCAGGTGTTTTTGCCACACACTTGTGTCGCTTAGCTTTGTCATACAGCTACCTCTGTGCAACTTTTATGCCTAAAAACAATATTGTGAGGTGTGAGGTGTTCAGAATAGACTGGAAATGAATGTTATTGAGGTTAATAATACCGTAGGATCAAAGTTACCCCCAAATTCTGTGATTTTAGCTATTTTATGTTTTTTTCAAAAATCATCCAGATCCAAAACCCGGAAGTGTGGTTTTGGCAAAACCTATCCAGACCCAAAACACGAGCGGGGATCCAGATCCAAAACCAGAACACAAAACACGAAAAGTGCCCGCCGCATTTGTGTGTCAGGATGCAATTCAAGGATTCCATTGGGACACTTCACAAGCAACACTTCACCCATTTGCTGTATACAGATAGAGCTACGCTCATCTAGAGTTTGCTGCAAAGCATGCGTACAGCATATGCATCGCGGCATAGTGCAAATGCACTGTGCTGCGACTGATCACAGTGAGGATTCGCTCCATAGGCTTCCATTGGCGTGCATACGCATACATTTGCGGGCACACTTGTCGCGAGGCAACAATTAGTGTGGCTACATCTGTTTTTTAGGCAAGATGATTGTGTGACACTTTAAACTCTGTGAGTCTATGTGTTATTAGCGATACCTGTGACCATGCAGCCTTAACTGTGCATGCCTTCATTACGGTAGTTATGAAACACTTAGCGGAACTATTACTAAAATTGGGGTATGTTCACTACTTTAGTGATGGTGCTAGTAAACATCTAGCCACCCGAACCAGTCTGCAAGCAGTGGAAACTCATCACATCTTGACACCTTTGGACCTGTATAGCTGGGCTGAAAAGATACATGGCATAAAGTTTTTCTATGTGTCACAAAATGAAATTCAATACTGTTAAACCAAGCTACATAGCCATCTAGAAACAGAAAAGACTGTGGTAGGAACACTCGCTCATCACCAAATTCGGCCTATTGGATACGATGAACTGCACATATTCCGATCCGCAGACGACATGGACAGCAGGAACCACAGTTTGGGGGGTATCCAGTTACAGGGGAAAATACTTATTTTTTTCCAGGCCATCCAATTTGGCAGCCTGTAAAACAAAATACATTGGGGTATATGCAATTGCGGTCGAATTCGCGGCAATTATCGCCGTTTTTTAATTCGACCAAATTCGCCAGGTGAATCCCGGCAGGTGCCTGCCGGGATTCACCATATTCAATGAAAAACGGATTCGCCAGAATCGCGGGCGAAAATCGGCCGATTTGGCGGATTTTGCCGTGATTTAAAAAAACGGGAAAAAAACGTGAAAAACCCGGAAAAAAAATGGCGTGGGGTCCCCCCTCCAAAGCATAACCAGCCTCGGGCTCTTTGAGCTGGTCCTGGTTCTAAAAATGCAGGGGAAAAATTGGCCAGGGATCCCCCGTATTTTTAAAACCAGCACCGGGCTCTGCGCCTGATGCTGGTGCCAAAAATACGGGGGACAAAAAGAGTAGGGGTCCCCCGTATTTTTAACACCAGCATCGGGCTCCACTAGCTGGACAGATAATGCCACAGCCGGGGGTCACTTTTATGCCGTGCCCTGCGGCCGTGGCATCAAATATCCAACTAGTCACCCCTGGCCGGGGTACCCTGGGGGAGTGGGGACCCCTTCAATCAAGGGGTCCCCCCCCCAGCCACCCAAGGGCCAGGGGTGAAGCCCGAGGCTGTCCCCCCCCATCCAATGGGCTGCGGATGGGGGGGCTGATAGCCTTTGTGATAATAAAAAGATATTGTTTTTTCCATTAGTACTACAAGTCCCAGCAAGCCTCCCCCGCAAGCTGGTACTTGGAGAACCACAAGTACCAGCATGCGGGAGAAAAACGGGCCCGCTGGTACCTGTAGTACTACTGGAAAAAAAATACCCAAATAAAAACAGGACACAGACACCGTGACTTGTACAACTTTATTACATACTGCCGACACACACATACTTACCTATGTTGACACGCCGACTGCCACGGTCGCCGACGATCCGAGGGTACCTGTGAAAAAATTATACTCACCTTCCAGCGTCCAGAGGTACATCCACGTCCAGAGGTAAATCCACGTTCTTGGCAAAAAAACAAACCGAACACCGATCCATACCGGACTAGAAAGTAGAGATGAGCGGGTTCGGTTTCTCTGAATCCGAACCCGCCAGAACTTCATGTTTTTTTTCACGGGTCCGAGCGACTCGGATCTTCCCGCCTTGCTCGGTTAACCCGAGCGCGCCCGAACGTCATCATGACGCTGTCGGATTCTCGCGAGGCTCGGATTCTATCGCGAGACTCGGATTCTATATAAGGAGCCGCGCGTCGCCGCCATTTTCACACGTGCATTGAGATTGATAGGGAGAGGACGTGGCTGGCGTCCTCTCCGTTTAGAATTAGAATAGATTAGAGAGACACTTGATTTACTAATTTTGGGGAGCATTAGGAGTACTCAGTAGTGTACAGTGCAGAGTTTTGCTGATAGTGACCAGTGACCACCACTTTTATTTATAATCCGTTCTCTGCCTGAAAAAAGCGATACACAGCACACAGTGACTCAGTCACATACCATATCTGTGTGCACTGCTCAGGCTCAGGCCAGTGTGCTGCATCATCTATATATATTATATATCTGTCTGACTGCTCAGCTCACACAGCTTATAATTGTGGGGGAGACTGGGGAGCACTACTGCAGTGCCAGTTATAGGTTATAGCAGGAGCCAGGAGTACATAATATTATATTAAAATTAAACAGTGCACACTTTTGCTGCAGGAGTGCCACTGCCAGTGTGACTAGTGACCAGTGACCTGACCACCAGTATATAATATTAGTAGTATACTATCTCTTTATCAACCAGTCTATATTAGCAGCAGACACAGTACAGTGCGGTAGTTCACGGCTGTGGCTACCTCTGTGTCGGCACTCGGCAGCCCGTCCATAATTGTATATACCAGTGACCTAACCGTGGTTTTTTTTCTTTCTTTATACATACATACTAGTTACGAGTATACTATCTCTTTATCAACCAGTCTATATATTAGCAGCAGACACAGTACAGTGCGGTAGTTCACGGCTGTGGCTACCTCTGTGTCGGCACTCGGCAGCCCGTCCATAATTGTATATACCACCTAACCGTGGTTTTTTTTTCTTTCTTTATACATACATACTAGTTACGAGTATACTATCTCTTTATCAACCAGTCTATATATTAGCAGCAGACACAGTACAGTGCGGTAGTTCACGGCTGTGGCTACCTCTGTGTCGGCACTCGGCAGCCCGTCCATAATTGTATATACCACCTAACCGTGGTTTTTTTTTCTTTCTTTATACATACATACTAGTTACGAGTATACTATCTCTTTATCAACCAGTCTATATATTAGCAGCAGACACAGTACAGTGCGGTAGTTCACGGCTGTGGCTACCTCTGTGTCGGCACTCGGCAGCCCGTCCATAATTGTATATACCACCTAACCGTGGTTTTTTTTTCTTTCTTTATACATACATACTAGTTACGAGTATACTATCTCTTTATCAACCAGTCTATATATTAGCAGCAGACACAGTACAGTGCGGTAGTTCACGGCTGTGGCTACCTCTGTGTCGGCACTCGGCAGCCCGTCCATAATTGTATATACCACCTAACCGTGGTTTTTTTTTCTTTCTTTATACATACATACTAGTTACGAGTATACTATCTCTTTATCAACCAGTCTATATATTAGCAGCAGACACAGTACAGTGCGGTAGTTCACGGCTGTGGCTACCTCTGTGTCGGCACTCGGCAGCCCGTCCATAATTGTATACTAGTATCCAATCCATCCATCTCCATTGTTTACCTGAGGTGCCTTTTAGTTGTGCCTATTAAAATATGGAGAACAAAAATGTTGAGGTTCCAAAATTAGGGAAAGATCAAGATCCACTTCCACCTCGTGCTGAAGCTGCTGCCACTAGTCATGGCCGAGACGATGAAATGCCAGCAACGTCGTCTGCCAAGGCCGATGCCCAATGTCATAGTACAGAGCATGTCAAATCCAAAACACCAAATATCAGTAAAAAGCCTCTTTTTTTCTTTGCGTCATGTGCTGTTTGGGGAGGGTTTTTTGGAAGGGACATCCTGCGTGACACTGCAGTGCCACTCCTAGATGGGCCCGGTGTTTGTGTCGGCCACTAGGGTCGCTAATCTTACTCACACAGCTACCTCATTGCGCCTCTTTTTTTCTTTGCGTCATGTGCTGTTTGGGGAGGGTTTTTTGGAAGGGCCATCCTGCGTGACACTGCAGTGCCACTCCTAGATGGGCCCGGTGTTTGTGTCGGCCACTAGGGTCGCTAATCTTACTCACACAGCTACCTCATTGCGCCTCTTTTTTTCTTTGCGTCATGTGCTGTTTGGGGAGGGTTTTTTGGAAGGGACATCCTGCGTGACACTGCAGTGCCACTCCTAGATGGGCCCGGTGTTTGTGTCGGCCACTAGGGTCGCTTATCTTACTCACACAGCGACCTCGGTGCAAATTTTAGGACTAAAAATAATATTGTGAGGTGTGAGGTATTCAGAATAGACTGAAAATGAGTGTAAATTATGGTTTTTGAGGTTAATAATACTTTGGGATCAAAATGACCACCAAATTCTATGATTTAAGCTGTTTTTTAGTGTTTTTTGAAAAAAACACCCGAATCCAAAACACACCCGAATCCGACAAAAAAAATTCGGTGAGGTTTTGCCAAAACGCGTTCGAACCCAAAACACGGCCGCGGAACCGAACCCAAAACCAAAACACAAAACCCGAAAAATTTCAGGCGCTCATCTCTACTAGAAAGGGGTCCAATGTTTTCACATCAGACCCCTTTCTCCCGAATGCCGGGACATCACGTGACTCCTGTCACTGACGTCCCTTCAGCCAATCAGGAAGCGCTACTTCCGTGGCGCTCACCTGATTGGCTGTCCGCTGTCTGTACTGTGACAGCGCATCGCAAAGCCGCTCCATTACTTTCAATGGTGGGAACTTTGCGGGTAGCGGTGGGGTCACCCGCCGGTCAGCCGCTGACCGGCGGGTGACCTCACCGCTAGCCGCTAAGTTCCCACCATTGAATATAATGGAGGGAGCTGTGCGATGCGCTGTCACAGTGCAGACAGCGCTCAGCCAATCAGGTGAGCGCAACGAAGTTGCGCTTCCTGATTGGCTTAGAGACCTGTCAGTGACAGCTGTCACTGACAGGTCTCATTCGTGGAAAGGTGTCCCATGTGTCAGCATGGGACCCCTTTCAGTCCGTTTTTGGTGCGGGTATTTGCGTTTTCTTATTTTGCCAAGTCCGTGGATTTATCTCTGGACCATGGTTGAGGTGAGTATTTTGAACTTTTCTTTACAGGTATCCGTGGATTCTACATGGAGAAGAGGACCGATGTCGGCGTGTGAACATAGGTAAGTATGTGTGTGTCGACGTATGAAATAAAGTTTTACTGTCGACGGTGTGTGTGTCCTGTTTTTATTTGGGTATTTTTTTCTCCGTAGTACTACAGGTACCAGCGGGCCCGTTTTTCTCCCGCATGCTGGTACTTGTGGTTCTCCAAGTACCAGCTTGCGGGGGAGGCTTGCTGGGACTTGTAGTACTATTGGAAAAAACAATATCTTTTTATTATCACAAAGGCTATCAGCCCCCCCATCCGCAGCCCATTGGATGGGGGGGGACAGCCTCGGGCTTCACCCCTGGCCCTTGGGTGGCTGGGGGGGGGGACCCCTTGATTGAAGGGGTCCCCACTCCCCCAGGGTACCCCGGCCAGGGGTGACTAGTTGGATATTTGATGCCACGGCCGCAGGGCACGGCATAAAAGTGACCCCCGGCTGTGGCATTATCTGTCCAGCTAGTGGAGCCCGATGCTGGTGTTAAAAATACGGGGGACCCCTACTCTTTTTGTCCCCCGTATTTTTGGCACCAGCACCAGGCGCAGAGCCCGGTGCTGGTTTTAAAAATACGGGGGATCCCCTGACAATTTTTTCCCCGCATTTTTAGAACCAGGACCAGCTCAATGAGCCCGAGGCTGGTTATGCTTTGGAGGGGGGACCCCACGCCATTTTTTTTTATGATTTTACCCTTCCAGCATAAAAAAAAAAAATAATAATAATATTTTAAAAAATATATAAATAATATTTGTGCCTCCCAAAAAAAAAAAAAAAGTACCTAATCCCTTCTAATATAAATAGATCTGCTATTCCCAAAAAAAAAACACACCAAAAAAAACATGTTTAAATTTTTTTTATTTGTTTTCACCCTCCAAAGTGTGGCGGATTGAAAATGACGAATTTGCTGTCTAAAAGCACTGCTGTCGAATTTCAAAACTTGAATTGAATATGCTTTGGTCGAATTGCAGCACTTGTATCATTGCAGAAAAGTCGAATTTGCAAAAATTCGAATTTCAAAAAGTCGAATTTTGAAAGTCCGTTTTTTGGTCGGAAAGCACTGGATTGCATAGGGGAATTTTTTTTTTTGGTCGAAAATGACCCGAAATTCGACAATTTCGGGAATTCGACCACAATTGCATATACCCCATTATCTCTATAAAACTCACAGCTTCAGTAAAACCTGTGTGTTTTTGGTAGAAACAGCCCCGTTTCCATGGATTTGGTTTTGTCTGCCTGAGGCAGGTGAAACAAAATCACTGATAAGCCGGCTTGAGGCGTGGCTTTACGTGGCTAACTGGATAGCGCCCGGCGGGACAATTAGCTGCGTTCATTTACAGTGGCTAATTGCATAACCACTTTAGTTTCACTATGACCACAGTCACAAAAAATGTAGACAAAAGTGATCTGCAACCTGGAACATACATAGCAGCAGTGTATGACAACATCTGGTACATTGGGTATATTATTCACTGTAATGAGGAGGAACAAGATGTGCTGGTACACTTCATGAAACAAAACAAATAAAAAAAAATGTGTTGTCCTGGCCTTCAGTGTTTTGTTCCTTTTATTCATGTCCTCTGTGTAACGGAAATGCCCACTATCCAAGAAAGTACTGGAAGTCAGTATACAGTTTCTGCTAACACTTTAAGGAAAATTACAGACCGTTAAAACAGGTTCCAACAAGGGAAATATAATGTGATTGTCGGCTTAACTTAAGTTATGTTTACATTTTAAAATTTCATGGTTTCATGTGTTAATTACGTAAGCGGTAAAACAGTAATTGAATGTCAAATTATTATTTTTTTCTCCACTATGAAACAGAGTACCATGCTGATTTTTTGTGTGGTAGTAATGTATACCTTTGTTAATCGCCTAAAAAAATTTGGGATATCTAATGTTGATTGAACCTAGCGTTTTTAAGTCTTTTAAAAAAAATTGCGTTTTTGCCGTAACTCAAAACATAAGGCAGATAAAGTAATTTGGTTTGGATTTTTGGAGTGAGGAGGAAGAGTTACCTTAGGGGTGTAAATTTTGTGGTGATCCCTCAATAAACACCTGTCATACTTCAAATAAACTGGATAAAGAAACCGCGATTAATAAATAATTTAATAAATTGAAAAATCAATATTTAATCAGCTAATTGTCAGACAGTCAAGATATTTTGCAGAAATAGTTGTTTTGACATCCTCTCTTAACTAAACATTTTTATAAAAATCTGAGATGGGTGGTGGACACCCCTGGTTGAACTAACATGGAATGAACCTGCAGCAGGATTAGCAGCAGCATGTCCTGATTGGTCCAGCAGAGTCACATGGTATCACCAAGATGGCAGCACTGCCAGTACACAACCGCTCAAAGTTCTGCTCTGCACCCTGCCCCATGTCACCCGCCAGCCGTCTGCTGTCTGCCCGCTCCTACCAGCCGCCTCCACCTGCCACATCACTGAGGGAATGGCCACAGCGCGCAGACAGGTAAGCTCCAGCTTCCTGTCCCGCTGGCTGTGACAGTACCCTTCCCTTTCTGGGTGGCCTCTAGACAGCTCCATGGCTTCTTGGATTTCCGAGAATGAAATCTTCTAACTAAAGCAGGAGCATGAGCATCAGTGGCGTCCACCCTGGTCCACTCTTCAGGTCCATAACCTCTCCAGTCCAGCAAATACTTTAGGCAGCCAAAACATCTAGTATGAGAGTCCAAAATTTGCTTTACCTCGAACTCAACACCTGTGTTGGTAAGGATCCTAGGAGGTCGTGGAATGTTTCTTTGAAAATGATTAAGGACTAAGGTATAAGCAGAGAAATATAGAAGGAATTTGGGACTCGTAAGTATGGGGAGAGATGGAGCTTGAAGGCAACCGGATTGATTACTTTTTCTATAGGGAATGGTCCAATGAAATGGAGGGCAAACTTCATAGAAGGAACTTGAAGCCTCAAGTTCCGAGTAGACAGCCACACCAGATCTCCCACTTTAAGACTGGGCACAGCATGTTTTTTCTTGTCGGCCCCAAACTTATACCAGTCAGAGGATTTGCGAAGGGCAATATGTACTTGTCTCCAGATTTTAGAAAATCGCTGAACAGAAGAGTCAACTGAGGGAATGTGCTGAGTAGGTAGACTAATAAATCCTGGGACTCAGGGATGCATAACATAGACAATGAATGACGGAGTGGTTTTTGAAGAAGAATGGTATGAGTTGTTGTGAGCGAATTGTGCCCAGGGAAGAAGCTCCACCCAGACATCTTGAGATGAAGATAAATGGAGTTGTAAAAAGGTTTCCAAGTCTTAATTCACCCTCTCTGTTTGACCGTTGGTCTGGGGTTGATATGCTGTGAAATATTTCAGCTTGATCTGGAACACTGAGCAAAGAGATTTCCAAAACTTGGCCTCGAACTGTACTCCACGATCTAATATGATCTCTGTAGGGAGTCCATGTAACTTAAAAATAGTAGAAATGAAGATATGAGACAATTCCGGAGTAGTAGGAAGACCCTTGAGGAGAACAAAATGAGCCATTTTTGGGAAACGGTCAATGATCCTCCAGATTGTGGTGAAACCTTGTGAGTTAGGTAAGTCTGTAATGAAGTCCATAGACAAGTGTGTCAAGGGGCGCTGAGGAACAAGAAGAGGTTGCAGTGGTCCTAAAGGAGCTCTACACAGTGTTTTATGCTGACAGCGCTTGATACAAGAGGATACGAAGTCAGTCACGTCAGATCTCATAGAGGGCCATCAATAATATCATTGTACAAACTCTAGAGTCTTATGGATTCCGACATGTCTGGAGAATCGGGATGCGTGAGCCCAAAGAAGAAGTTTCTTTCGAAGATCTGATGGGACAAAAGTTTTTCCTGTAGGAGATTGAATAATAGTTGCTGCAAAGACTGTGGGATTTAAGATGGGGCTTGGTGGTTGTAGTTCTGAGCTTCCTTCCGAACTGAGAGAATGAGAGAGTGCATCTGCTTTTTTATTCTGTGAACCAGGTTGGTATGATAAAATTAAATTGAAACGTGAGAAAAAGAGAGCCCAATGAGTTAGCCTGGGGTTGAGGCAGTGAATATTTTTTAGAAATACGAGGTTCTTATGGTCGGGTGTATATTGTTACAGGGTGTGAGGACCCCTCTAAAAGGTATCTACACTCCTCCAGAGCAAGTTTCACTGCTAATAGTTTCTGTTCACCAATGGTATAGTTCTTTTCGGGCTGGCAAGAATGTCCTTGAAAAATACACACAATGATGTAGAGAATTCTCAGGAGCTCTTTGGGATAGTACTGTTCCCACTGCTTCGGAAGAAGCATCAACTTCCAGAATAAATGGCTTGTTAATATCTAGCTGGTGGAGGACCGGTGCTGTGACGAAAGATTGTTTGAGTGATTGAAAGGTGACCAACGTGAAGGGTTAGCTCATTTACGGGTTAGAGCCACAATGGGGACGACTATAGTAGAGAAGCCTTTAATGAATTTGCGATAATAATTGGCAAATTACAAGAGTCTTTGTATGGCACGAAGTGTAGTAGGCTGGGCCCAATTGAGAATGGGCAGAACTTTTTCGGGGTCCATCTGGAGATAATATGACAGAGGAATGGAATGGAGTTTACCTCAAACACACACTTTTCCAGTCTGCAGTAAAGATGGTTCTCCCGTAACCTCCGATGTACCTCGCAGACTTGTAGGCGGGGGAACTGGATGCTTGATGAAAAGATTAAAATATCATCCAAATAAACTACTATGGATTTGTAGAGCATGTCACAGAAGATCTCATTTATGAAATTTTGGAAGACGGCAGGAGCATTGCTGAGTCCAAATGGCATTACTAGGTATTCATAGTGCCCATCTCTAGTATTGAATGCCGTCTTCCATTAGACTCCAGCACAAATTCGTATTAAGTTGTAGGCACCCCTCAGATCCAGTTTAGTATAAAGTTAAGATCCTTTGACCCTATCGAAAAGTTCCATAATCAGCGGTAATGGGTAACGATTTTTTTTTTATAGTGATCTCATTCAAACCGCTATAGTCTATACAGGGACGAAGGCATCCATCCTTCTTGCACACAAAAAAAACAAACAGCTCCAGCAGGCGATGTGAATGGGCGAATGAACCCCTTGCTTAGGTTTTCCTGAATATATTCGGACATTGACTAAGTCCCAGGGGCTGACAAAGGGTAAATTCACCCATGAGGGGGCATCTTCCCTGGCACTAGCTCTATCGGACAGTCCCAAGGTCTATGGGGAGGTAGGACATCGGCACTATGTTTACTAAAAACGTCTCTGGAAGCTGAATACTGAGATCTGGAAGATCACAACCGGTACTCTGGATAGGCCGATTCTTGGATAAACAAGACGAGAAGCAAGTCTTTCTCCACGAGAGAATTAGCATTGTATCCCAGTCAATGCTGGGGTTGTGTTTCCGAAGTCAAGGAAGACCGATGACTATTCCATGGGATGTTTTAGCAATTACTAAGAGATCTATCTGTTCAGCATGGAGTACCCCAATACGAAGACAAAGAGGAAGAGTTTGAAGAAGGACGGTTCCATTGGAGATACGGTTGCCATCGACCACAGTAAGGACGATGCCCTGATCCAGGGATCGAGTAGGAATTTGGTGTTTTCGGATGAGTTCTGCTGTGATTACATTTTCTCCGACTCCGGAATCTAAAAGAGAAAAGACAAAAAGATCCTCATGTGAACACTCCAATGTGACTAGAATCTCGGACTCTGATTTACTTGGAGAATGGTTAATTACTCCCAACCTGGCTTCTCCTGGATTTGTTAGGAGCGGAAGTTTCCCAGCCTCCGTGGGCAAGAAGCAACAAGATGACCAGAGTCCCCACAGTACATGCACAAATTCTCGCGGCGACGCTTTAGCCGCTCTTCTGGTGTCAGGCGGGCTCGATTGATTTGCATGGGCTCCTCCGTAGAATCAGGAGCCAACGAAATTGGTGGTGGAGGAGGAGTAACTTGTGGCCTAAATCGTTCACGCCGACCCTTCTCGAACTGGTGTTCCCGGAATCTCAAATCCACCTTGTTACATAGCGAGATCAGGTCGTCTAACTTAGTGGGAAGATCTCACGTTGCTAGGTCATCTTTCAAGCTCTCAGATAGTCTACTCCAAAATGCGGAAATTAGGGCTCCCTCATTCCACCCAAGATCCGAAGCAAGTGTCTGAAATTGGATGACATATTGACCTACGATTCTGTTCCCTTGGCGGAGACGCATTATTTCTGAAGAGGCTGAAGAAGCTCTTCAGGGTTTGTGAAAGATTTTTCGAAATGTAGAAATTAATCTGGAATGGACGCTTAATATACAGTAGTGGCCAAAATTGTGGAAACCTTTTGTAAAATGTGTGTTTTTAGGGTTTAGTTGTGTAAAACTGCATTATTTTGAAAGAAAATCCTATAAATGTATATATCACTGGAAAGATTATTTTATAGACAATATAATGCAGTTCACCGCAATGAATTATCTTTGTTACATAAAAAGTTATAACTAAATAAAGATAGGTAGACTTTATCTGTAAAGAGTGGGGATTTCTTCAACTCAAAACTGACCAATAGGAGTGTTTGTTCTGAGAGCCAATCAAGTGTTGCAATGCCACAAAATCAAAATGGATCCAATAAGGTGTTAGCATAAGTATGCTCACATTTGTTGCTACCAGAATTGATAGTAAAACATCTTATTTGTTTGATTATCACTAAGTTGGTCGCTGTTTTTTATGCATTTATTTTACTTTAATTTCCTGAAGTAAGCTGTGTAACTTATTTAGGATGACAAGCAAAGTAAAGAGAGCTGACTGGTCACCTAGAAAGAGATACAAAATAATCACTTTATGTGAAGAAGGTAACATTTACAACAAAATTATAAGAAAAGTCGGTGGCAGCATAACTAAAGGAGGAACTTTGAAACTGTGGAATAAGTATCAACAGACTCAGTCCAAGGAGGAACTTTGAAACTGTGGAATAAGTATCAACAGACTCAGTCCATTCAAAACCAACTGGTAAAGGTAGGAAAAGATCCACAGCACCATGCTGTAATAAAAAAAAATGAAAAAACTGTACTTGAGAGACAGATAAAAAAATTATCTGAGGCAATCCAAAATGATTTATGTGAATGTGGTGTAAAAACCAGTGCCAGGACTGTTTGACGCACACTTCATTATTTTGGATTAAATGCCAAGGAAAAAGTCACACTTATCTCTCAAAGACAGAAAAGATTAGAATGGGCTATAAAGCAAATTAATTGGTCAGAAGAACAATGGAACAGTGTCATCTGGATTGACAAAACCAGAATATCCATATTTGGTAGTGATGGCATGAAATATGTCTGCAGAAGAATTGGAGAAAATTTGCTACCTGAGTGCACAACACCTACTGTGTAGCATCCAGTTAGTGTTATACTATGGGAATGTATGACAGCAAACGGTGTGGGACGAATTTTTTGTGATCAATGGCACTTTAAATAGCAGCAAATACATGAGTGTCCCGCAATTGGGAAGTGGGAGCAGTTGGGAGGAGCACAAACTATGCAGAGTAGTGGGTAAGCAGTGGGTGAATAGACGCTGTGCGCATGCACACAGCATCTATACTCAGTGCAGAGAGAGTCTGGGGGCAGCCCAGCATAACAGAGAGTGCTGGGCATTCCCCCACAGTGACGGAAAAGGGAGTAACACAAGGCTCCACCCCTTATCCCTAGGCTCCACCGATTTTCTGATGTAGTCACGATTTCGGAATGCCAAGGGTCCCGACCCACTGGCCACCAATATTGGGAGGTATGTAACTGCAGTAAAAGGCTTCCCAACGAAGTACTAATGGATATTGTGCAAAACTAAGAAATTTACTTTTCTACAATTCAGTACGTGTAACTGTTATCACAATGTAAAATTGTGTTATAAAGTTCATTGTATGATGTTGTATTATGTTCTAAATTAAATTGCCATTGTTATGATGTGTGCCTTTTGGTATAATACTAAAATATATTAGTGCTATAAGCTGATAAATTTCAAAAATGCACATTTTACAGAAGGTTTCCAAAATTTTTGCCACTACTGTAGGATCGTCCCTCTCCCACAGGGGAGAAACCCACTCTAGAGTTGAACCGGACAACAGGGAGACAATGTAAGCTACTTTTGTCTTGGATGTAGGGAAATGCCAGGCCTAGGGTGAAATGCACATCGCATTGATTTAGGAAGCCGCGACATTGCATGGAATTTCTGTCGAACTTGCTGGGAGTTTGCAGCCGCAATTGAGGTGAAGTCACGACAGCTAAAGGAGGAACGGCCTGACTAACCGAGTCGTGTAGTCTGAACTGAGGGACATGCTCTATCCAACGAGGACTGGAAAGAAACTTGTCGTCACGACATCTCTTGTAAACACTGGGTTAATTGTCGCTGGGTTGTTTCCAACCCCTCCAATTGGGCAGCGATGGTTTGTAAGAGGTCCGTACTCAAGGCCTGAGCTCTAGTCGGATCCATATGGTCAGTGCAAACTGTCAGTAGGATTCTAGCTGGGGCTGGTGATTCCGAACTGGTTTCAGGTTGGATAACGGACTCCCCGGGATGGAAGCGGGCCGTTTGGACTGGGCTGTTAGTTAGCAATGAGGTGGTGGCTGGATTTGGTGTCTCAGTGTTTAGTTCTGATTGGACGGCTGTCTCTTCAGGATGGAAGCGGGCTCGCTGAATAAAGTTCCTTTGACGAAAGAAGGAGGGTGCTGAAACCTAGGGTCCAAACTGACAACTGCAGAGGAGACGTAGGAACCGGTATGCCGTGATCCATGGCTGTGCCGACTCTCGTGGCCTGGACAGTGACGGAGGCGACTATGGCTGATCGGCACCGGCATTTGGACTACACAGAGCCGTACTCAGACCAGGAGCTCAGGGACCAAACGGGTAGAGACTCTGGAGACGGCGTTTGATAAATAAGCTGGAAACCAGGAACAAGAGGCAAACTCTGGAAACTGGGAGTCAGGGAACTAACTTGCAAACAGGCTGCAGAAGACGTTGCACTGACATCAGAATGCTCCAAGAAATACCCTGCCCTTACCTGGGATTGGCTGCAGCAGGATTAGCAGCAGCAGGTCCTGATTGGTCCAGCAAAGTCACATGGTATCACCAAGATGGCGGTGCCCTGTGCCCGGTGCCGCCAGTACACGGACGCTCAGAGTCCTGCTCTGTACTCTGCCCCATGCCGCCCGCTAGCCATCCGCCGGCCGTCCGCTCCTGCCAGCCACCTCCGCCTGCCGCAGCGCCGAGTGAATGGCCACAGCATGTGGACAGGTAAGCTCCGGCTTCCTGTCCCGCTGGCCGTGACACATTCAAGCATTTGTCTGACAAAACCCTTAATGCTGTAGATGAGCATTTGGGATCCAAACCTTTTTTTTTTCTTCAGCCAGAAACATCATAAAAATGAAAAACGAAATTTTCAGATCATCGTATCAACTGGGGAATATGAGTATTAATTTACACATTCAATCAACTTTGTTGGGATGAACTAGACATACAGTATTATTGGTAGACAACGCTAAACTCTAAGGTACAACCCTAATTGCATACTTCTTACCATCCATGAAAATAATGTTTTTACTATAATTCAAAAGTTCATGACTTTAACGCAAGCACTTATGAATTCTGGTTGTATTTCCATACAGCATTTTAGATGGCCGCATTACGGGAGAGTAGTATCGGACGAGGTGCTAACTGTTAAAGTGTACAACTGCAGCAAAGTTTTCTCCAACAGGTAAATATTGTAATACTGTATATCTACTCTCACACAGTAAAACATCAATATTTGTTTTTCTTAATTGCTCTACTTGCAGTACTGACAGAAAATGATTCTGCAAAAATACACAAAGTGTAATCCCCTGTGTAAAGGGACTAATACAAATAATCTGAAATATCTTGTGGTCACAGGAGAATTCTTGGAACTCTCTCCACAGGCTGGTATAATATCTTTCTTTTTGCTTTGACAACAATCCCTAGTGTTTCGCTTTAGGGCATATTTATCACTCTCCACTTGCACATTCTCAGTCATTAGACCGTGCATGCAGAGTAGTGTGGTCAGCCAAAACTGTATTAGCAATCACTTTTCTTTAGAGACGGGCTACTGGAGTCCCTGTCCCTGGATGTGACTATTGGTAACTGTTGGCAATCTTTATTTTTTTATTGTCGTGATAAGCAGCAATGAGTAGTACTAAGTATTGGATCTATAACTAGTCTCTCTTATCAGGCAGTGATTATTAATATAGTTTACTTTGAAAGCACATGCCTTGCAAGATAGAAAGGTGAAACTATAATATGAGTTGGAAGAGACTGCTGCAGGATTTGTCACTTTATGAGCGTACACATGTACCGATGTGTACAGAGATATGCACTGAGCGATCTAGCACAGAATGCTCAGCACACATCTCTGTCCAGGGGGGTACGCACTTAGCAATGTGTGCTTAAATTCTAAGCAATCTGGCTAGATTGCTTATTTATTTATTAACAGTTTCTTATATAGCGCAGCAAATTCCGTTGCGCTTTACAATTGGTAATAACAGTGATATAACAAAACAATGATATAACAAAACTGGGTAATAACAAACAGTCATAAAGGTAAGAAGGCCCTGCTCACAAGCTTACAATCTATAGGGAAATAGGCATGTATACACAAGGATAAGCGCTATCTATAGCATAGTTGTCCACCAGATTGCAAAGGTTCTTGGAGGGCTGTATGATATGGTCATACAGCAATGATGAACCGGGGTTGAGAGGAAGGATGAGAAGACATGTGAGGATATGTGAGGACTGTGCTTAGAAATTAATCACACATCTCTCCGCGTGTATGCCCCATAGTGATAGCGATGTGCGGCCCCGCGCGTCGCTATCGCCGGTTCTAGATTGGCATGCATGCAGGCACAATCTAGTTAGATCACTCACTTCACAGTCAGATTGTTTAGAAATTAAGCATACATCTCTCCGTGTGTACCCCCCCTTTTGTTAACAAAGAGCAACAAAACCTGTTTTATATAATAAATGTTTTATGTACTGAAAAAACATTAAATTGCGCAAAATACAAAATGGACTGGTATTAATTGTCATCATTTCTATGCTTAATTCTATTTAAATATAAGTAATGCGATTTAATACCGAATCTAAAAACATAAATTATCTCTGCACTGCAAATTAGTATATTTAATGTTTAAAACGACAAAAATAAAAATAAATACACATTCATTAAACAATTAACTAGCAAAATTTCTGTATAAAAAAATCTGGAGCATTAGCAGTACTATGTGTTCCAGGATATCTCTATTTGGTTCATGGACAGACACTGTCAACTTGTCTCTGACACACCTGTTCTTCTGTTTTAGGTTACTGGGGAAATTAATTATCAGTCTTCAACATCTCCCAAGCAGCGGCCGACTCAACCTCACAGAGGCCCTAGTGGACAAAAACTACAGCATCACTGGGGTAATATTTGGACTCTACAGTTCTCAATATAAAAAAATGCAGATTAGACTATTTTCTTTAGTCATATATACACAGTGGTGCAAGTAGAAATATTTTCTTAGTGGTACTGAGTGCCGAAAAATGAGCGTGGTCATGTGTTTTGAAGGGGCGTGGTCACATGCTGCTAGTGGGAGTGGCTACATGACACTAGCGGCGTGGCTACATGACAGCCCCTTTTTTGGGGAGAATCTGGAGGCAAGGCTAAAAGTATATAGTAATGCCTCCAGTATAATAGAAATATACAGTGATACCGCCAGTATAATAGAAATATATAGTAATGCCCCCAATTTAATAACAATATATAGTAATGTCTCCATCATAACAGGAAAATACAGCCACTGTCGCACTCCCAGTAACTCTGACAAAGTGGGAGGAGCCGTCATGCTGCCAAGCACCATGGTCTTGTTGATTTGCGGCACATTATAATTGTGGTAATGGCAAAGTGTGTGACAAGTGGTACTGCGTACCCGCTGTCAAATTCTTAAGGATACTCCGTACCCAAGCGTACCCGCATACTTGCACCGCTGTATATACATGACTCGGGTTCGGCACCAAGGGGGTAGGTTAAGGTTAGGCTGTGGGGAAGGGCGGTTAGGGAGAGAGGAGAACACCCCTTACTCACCCCTGTTGACTTTGTACAAATCGGAATTTTCAGCATCGGGATCCCATGCGCCGGTAACTCATACTGCTCCCGCTATTATATGCACCACAGTGATTCCACAAATATTGTGGTCTTTGTCTAATGTCAGCAATTATGATTTGTAACCAAACGCTGAAGTTGCTGGCTGTAAACCGTTATGGGAAATATCAAATATTATACATAATTATATGTTTATACTGAATGTCTGATCTACGCAGCAGGTGTTTTTTTTTGTGTACCATATACATGTCCTCATATCACTGTAATTTGGAAATACATTTATCATTGGATTTATTTTGCGCTTTTATTCTTTGATACCAGTTTATATTGAAGATACCTGCTACAGACAGATTTTCTCTGATTATTTATTTGAGACTCAGCACCCTGATAGTCGTAGAAATTAAATCTGCAATATTGTACTACAAGAAAGACAAATTGTGCCAAATGCCCTGTTGCTATATCATGATGTAGAAAACTGATATATGTCGTGTGAGGGTAATATCCGTCAAAATGACGGAAACTAGGTCCAGATTATAGGGGGGCAGTCGCTACTCACACAGGAGCTGCTGGGTTTCTGGAAGTTCTGCTGCTGGGAGCTGGGGCTCAGTCATGCTGAGGGTGTAGTGTTAGCCTTTTATAAATATAGATGCTATATATCTGTAATGGGCAGGCTATAATCATGTTGCACTATATACACCAGTACAGGCATGTGTAAGGTCACCAGTCCCCACACAGCTATTGCTCAATCTGGGGGTAAAGGACACCAGTCTGGTGGGTAGAGGACACCGGTAGCTGGCTGGAGTGGTCTGGGCATGGCCTGTGCGGGGTGTAGCAGGGGGCGTGCAGTATATATAAGGCAGTTAATCTGATTATCTGCCTCCTCACCCACATCATCTGCAGCCCCAGCGCCGAACCCTCCTCCTAATGGTCACCACACTGCTCGCCCCACAGGGGGTCTCACCCCATCCTGCCGGACCGATTCACCTTCTCCCCCCACTGGTAAGTGGCCACACGTGTCCCCTCTGCCTCCACTCTGAGTGCTGCAGGACCATCTGGTGGTTCCTACATCCATTACCTGTATACTGCTGCTACTTGTTGCCGAGTCCCGGGATGGCATGTAACCTGTGGTTGCAGCATAGTATATGAAGGAGAGGGTGCAGAGTATGCGGTACATGGCGGGAGCAGTATACGGAGGAGGGAGGTTCCCTGTATATAGCTTACCTCCCAACATGACCCTCTCTAGGGGGGTGTGTGTGTGTGTCCTTGTCTCTCCAGTGGCTGACAGCGACACCACAGAGGTGAGGAGCAGCGTTAGATTAATGTAACCGTAAGTGACCTCCCAACTGTCCCGCTTTCAGCGGGACAGTCCCGCTATTCGGACCCTGACCCGCTGTCCCACCCGCGGGCGGGGGGGGGGGGGGCAGTTGGGAGAGCCTTTGATCACTCGCTGCTCTGCAGAGCAGCCGGTGATCACTGAAAACTTGCTGTGCACACGAGCACGGCATGCATTCAGTGCTAGGAGGGGAGCGGGGGCTGCCCAGCTGCTCGGGGAGCGCTGGGCACGCACCCAAAAGGCAGGAAAATGCCCCGTTTGGCGATGCCACGTCCGCTCAGATGAGGCCAGGCCCATCACGGGCGAGGCCACGCCCATTTTCAGATCGGCGCGCGGCAACGCCGCGAGAGAGTCCCGACTTCATCATGCCAAAAGTTGGGAGGTATGGAAAATCCAGTCGATTTTGAATATGAAAGGTTGTTATAAATGGCAACTGCCATATTAAAAACCTACCCCTACACACTCACTCACTCTCTCTCTCTCTCTCTCTCTCTCTCTCTCTCTCTCTCTCTCTCTCTCTCCCCCCAGCACCCTTTCTCCATATTCAGCAAGTGTGAAACAGTCAGATCAGTGTTTTTACGTTATTATCAGCATGCTGTAACATCTCCCTGAATTATCACTTTCATTTTAATTTGGTCTGTGTGGCAGCCTCTAGTGGCCACCGGCACACATAACAGAAAGGGAGGAGCAGTTGGCTAATTATTATGTAGGATGAGAGGATTTAAAACTATTATTGTTTCTATATACACTGTATGTACCTCATATGATCTACTGAAGGTTTTTGCTGTTATTTGATTTGATAAAAGTCATTAAAAGTTATATTTTAAACTATCTATTAATGAGATTAAACGTTTATGAGTGCCCCCACAAAGGAATCTTCTTCTTTTCCTGCATTTTTCAAAGAATCCTCCATCTTGAAGAACATACAGTACTAAATAAATATTTTAGAGCTCAATAGGAGGATAATTCAATCAAGAATTGTGGCAGGACTTTCTCCTTGCTGTGGTAAATGCAGAGCGGAGAAAGGTTCTTTGCTGCTGGTGCAGGGCAAGCAGCCAGGGGTCCCAACAGTAATGCTAGCAGAGGGGGTACATACCTGGGGAGCTGGAAACCACATGGGGGTGACATGCTCCTGTGTCTGTGATCCTGGATCCGGACTGTGCTACTGCAGCTGGTCCAACCCGACCACACACAGCAGCAGACAACATGGGGAGGGGAGGCTGGCCGGGGAGGCAGAACGATCATTGGACCTCCAGATCTCCATAGTTCGGTCCCCATCTCCTCTCCTGCCCTGGGAATACCTATCAGGGAGCAACATCAGTGCCCTGTGCCAGATGCCCAGGGCCCCCTCTTCCTCTCAGTGCTGCCAAACTTGACTCTTCACTTCTATTTGGAGGTTGATGCCTCCTCAGTAGCAGTTGGAGCTGTTCTCTTCCATGGAACTCCTGACAATGTGATTAGTTCTTGATGAGTGAAGGTATTGTCTGGAAGAAGCTAGTTATCTATTGACTATTTCAATAAATCACAAAAACCTTTTCTCCAAACAGCTCAGTGCAAACTCAGTCATCTTTCTTTTTCTCCAATTTTGACTTAGTTATTGCCTTTTGGCCAGGTCATAGAAACTGTAAGGTGGATGCTTTACATTTCGTGGATACTTCTTAAAGTTCTGAATCAGACCACCTCTATCCAGTTAACAAATTGTCTTCTTGTCACTAACACCACAGTCACTTCTCACTGACGAAAGTCATGTTCGTGGCAAAGTTCTGGAGGTCTTTATATAAGCCTTTAGAGATCCAGCTAAACTTCCCCTACACATACCATCCTCAATTCAAAAGGCACCCGAATAAGTTAATCAAGCCTTGGTAATGTTCCTCCAAATTACATTTAATCTTCAAAATACTGTACAATCAGGATTAATTTATTTTACTGGACAATGGGTTCTACTTGCTGGATTCTACATGATGTTCAGACTCCTTTAGCGGTCTAGCCAGTCTCTACTCTCCTCCTTCAATTCAGCATGGTGCTGGCCCTCTCCTCCTTCAATTCAGCATGGTGCTGGCCCCCTCTCCTCCTTTAGGTAGCACTGCATTCCTGAGCATGGATTAATGCATGGAGTCCATCAGATTGCTTGTAATCCAGCCAGCTGTGCTGCCCACTTTCCTTTGTGAACTCGTCTATTACATCAGTCTATTACAGGAGTTGTTGGATTTAGACACCTTTTTTAAACTCAATGCTGGTGGCAATATTTACCAGAACTTCTTCCATCCTCCTGGTGTGCTGTTACTGGTTCCCGGTGTTCCCATGTCTCCAGCTAGTCCTGGTGTTCTAATGTCTTCAGCCCTTTTCCTGTTCCTGTACTTCCATCATGGATTGGGTATTCTGGTGTCTACAGCTCCAGTCTTTTTCTGCAGTACCTCGTGCTTCATGCCTCGCTGATCTACCCAGTGCCAATTTCCCTTGTGATCTTTTTGCATTCCAGCTATGCTGCCAGCAAACCAGTTATTCTTGTGCCATGTCCTTTCTGCTGTACCTTCTGCCTCGTACCTCTCACCTCAATGAATGGTCTAGTATAACCCTATACCCTGACGGTCTCACCCTGTGCTGACTTAGATGGTTGTGACCTGTGGGCTCTCAGCAGAAAAGTCTATCCTCCCTTGCTATGTTTCTTGGTGATAACTGGGGAGTCTGTTAGATTCCACACCTCTAGGTTAGCAGTACCTAATTCTGGTAGATCGGTTCAGGATTCACCAGTTTCCTGGCCAGCGTTATACTTTCTTCTGCTTGCTGGAACAGACATATGTGATTTAGGATTTAAATGTAAATAATTGTTCAGATTTTATCAGATGATCCTTTAGGCACTTAATGGAGTTTTACTCCTCTATAAGCACATAAATACACAGAGCTCTAATTCTTGACAATTTCAGATTTTTCAACCTTTATACCCATACATAGCTTGTGTGGACCCAAATCTGACAATGTAAATTACATTTTATTTCTGGTTGGATTTTGTCAGCCTCAGACCAGTGTGTTCAGACAACATTATTACTTGGCCTACATGGACTGATTGTGAATAGTAAGAGCTGTTCTTTGTAACTTATAGTACAGTGTGTATAGCCATACTGAACATTCAACTGACAGTGACGGATTTCCCACTAGGCACGTGCCTAGGGCCAGCACTTGCTGGGAGCGGCACACCAGGCTGATAAGGGCCAGGTGATTCTTTTTTCATCTTTACGACTTATTTTTTATCATTTATTTATCAAATGACAAGGGTGGGACAATGGGCAGCAAATTGTGGTCCAGGAGTTGGTAGTAGAGTGAGGCTGGGGCTGCTTTTCTGGTCTCGAGGCATCCGGACTGGCACCTGAAATGAAGAGGGCAGGGGCGGCAGCCAATAATGTGCCTAGAGGTGGCCTGTCCCCTAAATCCGCCCCTGGCAACAGATCATACAGTGCTTACGCTATACAATTAGATTGACCTGTATGTTGGTATCCTTTGACCTTGTTGTTATTCTCTATGAACAAGTGAAAGCAGCAGTAGGTAATCACCATTCACATTAAACTGTCTTTTACAGACATGCACCTAGTGACCATCTCTCTTATGACTCATAACAAAGTCCTATGACTCAGCGTAGACGCAGAGCAGCACAGCCACTCCTCATCTACCTCCTCCTCACGCAATAGGAATTACACTGTAATCCTGCTAACCAGCATTTTTATGAGTTGTCCTTGGAGTGGCTTTGTGATGTTTATGGTTATTCTCCCCCAGTTTATTGTATAATGCCTGAAAAACATATAGCCAATAACACAACACAATATTACTGTATGGCTAATATGTTAAAATACTGTATCATATCATATAACCTGCTTTGACTGTCTGGATGATGTACACAATTCTTGTATACTGGTTAGTCTGGTCTAGCAGTTCCCTGAAGACATAAGTAAGCTGTTATGTTGTTTGTATAGTACGTGTAACTTATCGCCACTCTCAGAAACGACTGAACTATGGGCATAATTCAGATCTGATCGCAGCAGCAAATTTGTTAGCTAATGGGCAAAACCATGTGCACTGCAGGGGGGGGGGGGGGGGGGGGGGGCAGAAATAACATCTGCAGACAGGGCCGAAACTAGGATTTTCGTCACCCGGGGCAAGGCATGAATTTGGCGCCCCCCTCCCACTTCTGTAAAATGGCCTCCCAGCAGCGTGTTCTATTATGTGCCCCCTGTGTGTCCCCATATGTTACATTACATCATTACACTACATGCCCCATACGCTGCACTGCATTACTACACACTGTACTACACCACAAAACATGCCCATATACGCTGCACTACACTAAACACCCTATATGCTACACACACACACACACACACACACACACACACACACACACACACACACACACACACACACACCTCCCCTCCCAACTGCAGCTATGAGGAAAGCAATTAGGACCCAGTGGAGTTCAGAAACTTGGGCCCAAAAATGTAGTGTATCAGATGGGGAGGCACAGGGGTTTCAGAGCAGACAGCAGATAACACAAGTGACTGCCTCAAAATGGTGCCTCAGTTCTCACACTATAAGGCAGTCCAGTAACACATACACTAAAAGCGAAAACTGGGGGCAGCCACTGGGGCTGGAGACTCACCACCAAAGCACAGTACAGCAGGAGGAGGCAGAGAGGACTGCGGGCTGTGCCTCATGGAACCCTGATCAGACAGCAGAGCAGGCCATGCACACAGCGGGAGATAGAGCCGCAGGAAGATCCGGACAGAAGACCCGACATCAGGAGGGCATCATACAGCAGCATGTGAGAGGAAAGTCCGTGGTGGGCAGCAGGAGGAAACTCTTCCTTCTCATTCATTTTCTTCACTGCGCTTCCCGCTGTCCCTCCACAGCTGCCTCCTATACCCGGAAATCCTGCTGCAGTCAGATGAGGGGAGGGGAGGCGTGAGGGGAGGGGAGGGGAGGCGTGAGGGAAGGGGAGGGGAGGCGGAACATCTGAAGGGCAGACTCGGACACGCTGACTGCACCCGTGATCAATGTCTATGGCATCACTGCTGCAGCGGTAGGTCGGTGACAATCAGGGTGGATGCGCATTGCGCGCCCCCTCAACAACGGCGCCCGGGTCACATGCCCCCTTAGCCCCCCCCTAGTTCCGGCCCTGCTGCAGAGAGAGTTATATTTGGGTGGGGTGTTCAAACTGAAATCTAAATTGCAGTGTAAAAATAAAGCAGCCAGTATTTACCCTGCACAGAGACAAAATAACCCACCCAAATCTAACTCTCTCTGCAAATGTTATATCTGCCCCACCTGCAGTGCACATGGTTTTGCCCATTAGCTAACAAATTTGCTGCTGCGATCAGACCTGAATTAACCCCTAGGTCGGAATGGACCCAGAGCATATACAGCATATAACTTCTGGAGCCTGAGTGGCAGGAAAGTATCCTAATGTTATAGTTGTGTACCCAGAATGTAGTTGGGATTCAGTATGATTTACCGGTGGGCGGGATGCCGGCTGTCCATATACCGACAGCGACATCCTGCCCATCAGAATGCGGCAGTAGGGCGAGCGCAAAGAGTCCCCTTGCAGGCTCGGTGGCTCGCCACATGATCTATTCCCACTCTATGGGTGTCGTGGACACCCACGAGTGGAAATAGTCCGGTCTTTCTGGGATTCCGGTTTGGCAGCATTGTCAGCTGTCAGGATTCTGGTGTCACTATCCTGACCGCCGGGATCCCGACAGCCGGCAAATTGAACGTATCCCTGTAGTTGGCATCCCAATGTACAGGATCCCGGTGACCAGCTATCAGGATGCTGATGCCAGAATCCCGACAACCGGAATCCCGAACGTAGGTATGCCAGGGAGGGTTAGAGTTAGGTTGAGGGGGGAGAGTTAGGGTTTGGCTGCAGTGATGGTGGGGTGTTAAGGTTAGGCTGCAAGAAAGGAGGGTTAGGCTGCATTTAGGGAGAGTTAGGGTTAGGGTAAGGTTAGTATAGTTGCGGCCATCTGTCAGCAGTTTGGCAGTCGTGATGCCGGTATTGGTACTCTGACCAGCATCCTGCTTGCCGGTATCCCGTACCCAACCCGTGCACCTATATGTGAATTATCTCTGGTCAGTTTGTCTGCCTGGGACTATTTAATGTAATTTGTTTGTGTAAAATTAATATGTATATGCTATATTGTGTAGTATTGCAGTTGTCACGTTTCTGTTCCATCATTGCAGTAGGTTACATTATATCCACTCTCAGCCGTAACAGATTATCTCTAACAAAGTGTTTGGTGCAGACCTTGATTAAGTTAATACAGATAATGTCAGTGTGATTGTTTTTTATGTTTTCCGTTCTTCCTCACTACAGATTTATGTTGAGTTGGATATTCGTTATCAGCCGGCAGATGGAGCAGCTGGGGCCTGGGTTGGAGATGATTTTTTTGCATCAGTGGAAGACAGGTAAGGTGAAGTGGGACTAGTCTGAGAGAAAACCCATGTAATGCATTTTATATAGTTTCTAAACCAACTGGAACAAAGAGATACAAAGTGTACAACTAATTTTTATTATTACTAATATTATTATTATTATTATTATTATTATTATTAATAATAATAATAATAATAATAATAATAGTGTAGAGCTGCTGATAAAAAATAGGCTAATTAGCCCTGCAGATCACAGTCCCTATTAACATCAAACATACAGAAGATTGACAATGGCTCTCAATATATGTATATATATATATATATATCAATATCAATATATATATATATATATATATATATATCAATATATGCTCAACAGATGCATTATAGCTACAGTTGCACCTAGTAGAACAGTACATAGTGTTGTGATTATGCTATGGATTGATCACAAGATATTAGACCAGCTGTAACCCTTTGTGTATATTAAAGTGTATTTCACTGATTACCAACATGGGGGTAAATTTACTAAGGTGGGAGATTTTTAGAACTGGTGATGTTGCCCATAACAACCAATCAGACTATATCTATTATCTGCTAGAAGAAGCTAGATAAATGGTAAGTAGAATCTGATTGGTTGCCATGGGCAACATCACCAGTTCTAAAAATCTCCCACCTTAGTAAATTTACCCCATGGTGACCGGCATATTACTTTTATGTGACTACTTTTCAAATTTACGGTTCCTTTATCCTGATTTGTATGAAGACTGAAGGTCAGGCGTATGTAGGGAGATGCTCATATCAGGGAACAGATAACAGTTTGCGGAAAGGTCATACAGTTTGGTTTGATGACTTCATTCAGTGGCGTCACAAGGGGGGTGCGGGGGGTGCGGCCCGCTCCCGGGTGTCACCCGCCGAGGGGTGACACCAAAATGCCGACTCCTGCAGAGTGACAGAAGCCGAGTGCTGCACTGTTATATTATGTGCAGCACTCGGCTCCTGTCACTTTGTAGGAGCCAGCACTGCAGGGATAGCACCTCCCGAGAGTCAGCCCTCACCTCCCACACCCCCCAGTGAAAAAAAAAATGGGTGTCGGGACGCGAAGCCCCGCCCCTCCGCAAAGCCCCGCCCCTTTGCGTGCCTGCAATGATTTAAAAACGGGTTCCACCCACGAAGCCCCGCCCTCTATTTAAGCCCCACCCATTCCTGCGAAGTCCCGCCCATTTTATCCTCGCTGCCGCACCGGGTGTCACAGAGGTGAGTGACGCCTCTGCTTCATTGCTCAGATAACATGGTAATCTACTCCCCAAATTCCTTGGAGGTCTGTGAAACATCACAGACCCTGACCCTATACTAAAAAAAGCCCTCCATACCTGAATGACAGCCATAAGACCAGTGGTGGAAGTTCGTCCCAGTTGCCCGGAGGCAAGATAAATATTGGTGCCCCCCCCCATTTCCTATATTAAGATAAATAAATGTATGTATGTGTGCGTGCGTGCGTGCGTGCGTGCGTGCGTGCGTGCGTGTGGAGTGTTCTGAAAAAAATGTATATACTGTATTTATACATTTAATGGTCTTTTATTTTAAATCACACAATTCTTAGCAGTCATTCACAGGATTAGAACCCATGACCTGTTACACTGACAGCAGACACTTTACTGATGGAGCTATTTGCTCCTGTATAGGAAGCATGAGAATTCTAACTATATGAAGTTACGTGTAATTGTCAGAGAAGTATCTATGTATAGTTAAAATTCTCATATTTCCTACACAGGAGCAAATAGCTCCACTAGGAAGGTGTCTGCTTACAGTGTAATAGGTCGTGGTTTCTAATCTTGGGTGTGACCGTTGTAAAATGTGTACCTACAGTATAATGAAAAGGGTGTGATTTGTAAGGTGCAGGGACCAGTGAAGAAGTTGGCCACTGAAAAGACAGCGACAGATATCAATTAACTTAATTCAATGGTGTCACACAATGGGAGGAGAGGTGCCCCCTTCAGAGCAGGAGCCCGGCGGCAGATGACTCTGTTGCCTCCCATAGTTCTGCCTCTGCATAAGACCTCATTTGCACTGACAAAGAGGTCCTTATTCATGTTTGTATGGAAATTCATTTCCAATTGTGATTTTTTTAGGCTATTAAATTGTTAATCATCTTAAATGAGGCTAGACACCCACAAGAAGTTAGAGCCATCAAGAGCCCACAAGAGCCATTGCAAACTATTTCGCAAATGCGTACACATACTATATGCAATAACGAGGAACTACGACTGCCAGGGTAGCCCCATGGCTATGCAGAGTGGACACTGCTGTAGATACACAGGTGCCATGTTTTAGTATGTACATGATCACAGCTGATGGCATATACATGCCCTTAAAACGGCCTAGAAATGTCTGCATTTTTGCTACCACACCCCATTACCACCATCAAACAGTCCTTTCCTGTCAATCACCCTGTGATAAAATCAGTGGTGCAAGTAGAAAAAAATGTCTTACGGGTACTGTGGGGGGAGGGGCAGATACACATATGACCACAATAGTGCCAGATATATATTGCCCCACAGTGCCAGATATACATTGCCCCACATTGCCAGATACACATTGACCCACAGTGCCAGATACACAAATGCCCCCAGAGTGCCAGATATACATTGCCTCACAGTGCCAGATACACATTGCCCCACAGTGCCAGATACACAAAAGCCCCCAGAGTGCCAGATATACATTGCCTCACAGTGCCAGATACACATTGCCCCACAGTGCCAGATACACAAATGCCCCCACTGTATCAGATATACATTGTCCCCCAGTGCCAGATACAGAAATGCACCCACAGTGCCAGATATGCCCCCAGTGCCAGATACACATGTCCCCCCAGTGCCATATATGCCTCCAGTGCCAGTTACACATGTCCCCGCAGTGCCAGATATGCCCCCAGTGCCAGATACACATGTCCCCGCAGTGCCAGATATGCCCCCAGTGCCAGATATCCCCCAGTGCCAGATACACATGTCCCCCCATTGCCAGATATGCCCCCAGTGCCAGATATGCCCCCAGTGCCAAATACACATGTCCCCCCATTGCCAGATATGCCCCCAGTGCCAGGTATACATGCCCCCAGTGCCAGGTATACACAAAACTCCCCCCCCCCTGCTGCTCACCGCTGCTGCTGCTGTGCTGTCCTGTGTGTGTGAGGGGAGGAGAGCTCAGCCTGCGCCTCTCCTTCCCCTCAGTGTCCGGCGGGTGCGGGTGGCTCAGTTCAATTCAGCGCCGATCCGTGAGCCAATCAAAGCTCACGTCCGCGAGCTCTGATTGGCTCACGGGCGGCACTGAATTAAACGAAGACACTGAGGGGCAGGAGAGGCGCAGGCTGCGCTCTCCTCCCCTCACATCAGCGGCAGTGCGGCGGTGAACGGCGGTGCGGTGTTGAGTGGTGGTGAGCAGCAGAGGGAGGGAGGGACGGGGAGCGGCGAGGAACGGCAGCCCGTCGGTGTGGGTACGGCGTACCCACGGCTAAATTCTTAAGGGTATGCTGTACCCACCCGTACCTGCACACTTGCACCGCTGGATAAAATCCTCACTGTGAGCGGAATCACTCCTGTGTCAAGGCGCCTTGATACATGTGCAGTGGGATCGCGGCATATGTGCAGTCTGTGATAATGACTCAGTTGCGTGAACATCAGCATTGCATGCAAACATATATTAGGTTTAGAATGTGACAGCCCAGGCAGGGATAAATACCACATCCCACAGGCAGAACTTTGTACAATACTTGGAAAGGCAATCTGACATTGGGAATTGCTCCATTTTCTTGTGTCACCTTGCATAACATGCATGTATGTGAGTCTAAAACTATCTTTGTATGTCATTCTTATATATATATATATATATATATATATATATATATATTTGATTTAAGCATTGCCAGTAGCTTTCATTTTAAACTTCATTTAATAAGATTGGTCTCTGTGATTCTTATCGGATCCATTTTTCCTGGGGATTCAGCTAACCCAAGCTACATATCTGTATTATACTTTATTTTTGAGTAATAATAACTTGGAATCAACTGTCATAGGGAAAATGTAAGGCTTCTATATGGAGTGAGTAGCTCCTGAAAAACTCTTATGTGGTGGCAGTTATGTTTCTGAAATTAATAGTGAGTGGGAGGGATACTGGGGAGTTTAATCATTTTTGTAAACAGACCAGGTGCTTGGTTTTTTTAATAACTCTGTGATCCATGTCACACACATGCTCTAGTGAGTGCTGAATTTGCAAACGCTACAGACAGCGTTTAGAGATTGGAGTATCTTTGAAACGAGAAAGGGTTCGCCTGAAATTTATCATAGAAATTCCTAACCATGATCAGATTAGAAAAATAGTAAAATGGTTGTACTATGGTTAATTTGATACTACAGTGCTATTTTGTAATATGGCATTCGGTGAGACATTATATTATTATGACAATTTCCATAACTGGTTCAATCAAGGTTAATATCTATTTTCTTTTTCAGCTCAGCATACATTATTCGGAACATTGCCTTTGAAGAAGAAGAGTGAGTATGGTGCTATGCTCAGTAGTATTGCACGGTTAAATAGTTACATTCACTTGTGTGGAAAATGCTATATTTTCAAAGAGCATCAGATGAGATAGTCAGTCAGTCTCCAAGAATTGTGTATTATCTCCCAGCAGAACACACACTAAAATACATTGCAATCTCTAAAAACAGAAAATAAATGATCTATAACTGAAAGGAAAACACATCCAAATACGTAAAATTAACGTATGCAATATGTTGTATTTATACTTACGAGTGTAAGTTCCTAGATCTCAACGTACTGTAAGGATAACTGAACTCAAAAAGTGAATAGTTTCATATGACAAGTATAGATTTAGGCATCCAGCGACGATGGGACCCGCAGTGACCCCGAAGCACTGCGTTGACTGCCAGCATGTGTATAATCATGTGATGCTTGCTTTATAATACATCATCTATTTTATTACAATCCTGCACTACTGAATGTAAAGGTCTATTAGACTCATTATTTTATTTTGTTCTCTTTAGGGCGGAAGCGGAAGCAGCTCGCAAGAAAGATATTGATGCTGTCCGGATAGGGAAGAGGCTGGTAAAAGGCGATGATGATGATGATGATGATGACGATGATTCCTATGATGAGTCAGATATTGAAATCTCTGGGATAACGTTTACACCTGTTTTGAGGTACAGGCATGACTTTATAAAAGGATCTAACGGGTGTATTAGTTAACATACTGTATATCACTTATATTTAGTAAGAATATACAAAACTACCTCAGAAAAAATCTTGATGCCTTTAAAATGTGTCCAAGGCTCTCATTTTTCATCTGAGCACCTTTTCTGACATCAAATGCAGTAAAGAAATTATAGAAACCTCTAACCATTTACTGTGCCTGACAGAGTAGGTGAGGAATGTAGGAGCAGGGCAATAGAGAGATTGCCCAGTAAAGTGTGTGTGTATGGGGGGACTTAAGGGTTATTTTTAATCATGGAGGTGTAGCCACATCCCCTTTTCAAAACATGAACCGGGGAGGGCTGTAATGAGCCCCTTAGCCAGAGCCAAATCCAGGATAGGGGATAGTGTGCAATCACTAACCTCCTCTGCAGGCAGAGGAGACTGCTGAGACCAGTGGTAGCAGCCTTCCTGGACCCACCGAAGCCCAGCATACAGCATTGTGTGCTGGACTAGGGAGAGAGGCTGCAGCTGGCTGACAGGTTAGAAGGGGGGGTGGAGGGGTGAGGAGCACTGACAACATAGAAAGGGTAGTTACACAAAGGGCACATCCAAATGTGCTGTGCTCATTTCAAAATACGGGTGCTGCAGCTGTTTCCCAATTCTCAAATATTCATTTGAAACTTAAAGGTTTTCTTGAAACAGCCAATGTTTTTCCAGAGAGATGAGAGAGAGAGGATGAGGGTCCAATTTTCAGGTACCACCAGGGAGAGTTAAAGTTAGGCTTAGGAGGGGGAGGGGAGGGTTAGGTTTAGGCTACGGGTAGGGAGGGTTATGGTTAGGGGGCCATTGGGAAAGTTACGTATACTTACCTTTCATGGTCAGCAGCGGCACATGTTCTTTTCTTCCTCCAGCTGATCCCAGGCATCTTCTTTCTTGATCCCTGCATCTTCTGGCCACTTCCGTGGCCACTGGAGCTCTTCACCCAGTGTACATCTTCTTTCCTCTCTGCCACCACACTTCTGCCTGGTGGCTTCTGATGTCACACACTGGGGATGGGCCGATCTATGATGGGGCAAGCTTTGATTGCCTTGCCGCTTCTTAGTGGCTTCCGATCCACGAGCTGTAATTGCTTCTCAGGTGGCGTGTATTCGAACACCCACCAGGTTTCTTAATGGCTGCTGATCTGGCACCAAATTTGAAACGCCGCTACCAGGTACCATTGCAAGTCCAGCACTGGGAGCCAATAGATGGTCCTGGCATCGGACACCGGCCACAGCTGTTAAATTCCCGTTGCTGTGTGTGTGGACATGCTGTCCCAGCTTCGGGACACATTTCCACATCTCTCCAAGGCTTCCGGGGCAAATGCAGGGTTTCTAACAGGGATGTGCAGTCAAGGGAGGCAGTGCCTCCCCTGTCATTAATGATTAAAATAATATAAAGAAGATACTTATGACACATATTCTGTGTCATAAGTATCTCCTTTATATTAATCTAATCATTATTCCTGTTTAAATGTGTTTGGGAGGCACTGATCGTGGTGCCTCCCGTTGTGAATGGGAAAAGGTGTGGGAGCAGGGGGTGGGCGCGGGCAGGGCTAGCCATGGGCATTAGACGCCCATTGGAAATGCATGGGAAAGCGGCACCATTAGAGGTGCCGCTTTCATACAGGGACGTGCTTTCAACCCATGAAAGAACACCCCTGTCAGTGAGGCCGCAGTGATTGGCCAGCGGATCCGTCACTGGATCCGCTGCCATCACTGACTGGGTGCGCGGAGGTGCGGGCATCGGTGGGGGCGGAGGTGCGGGCGGTGGGGGCAGTGAGAGTATTAGCAGCAGGCAGGGAACCAAGATCCCTGCCTGCCATTCTGCAGAATTTGGCAGCGGAGCGGTACCAATTTCAAAAATGGCGCCTCACCTAGAAGAAGCTGCTATACTGGGTGTGTGCAGCAGCTCCGCTCCGTCCCTTAAACTGCATGATGTGGCAGCAGCTCTAGTAATAGTATTAATGTATATACTATTGTTTTTGTGGTCCTAATTTGAGTCGCTGCCCAATAGGAGGGGGTTTCCAGGCACCTGGAAATCCCCCTTGCATTTGCCTATGAACTTACTACATAGACCCCAAATCTCTATCCACTTATCTCTCTCCAAGCTTTGATAAATATCCCTGATACTGGGGCGTGGCCACGGCAGCAAGGGACTAGGCAGCAGGATCGAGGAGCTCCCTGGAAAAAGATCCTGAAATAATCCTGGGGCTCTATACTGCGGTCTTCCCTGGTCCCCTCTCCTGCCTATCAGTACTGGGGAGGCAGCGGGCACTGTTACTGTCCGAAACGAGCACTCCCGGCTCGCGCCAGCGGCCGCCCGGACCTCGGGCCTAGGCCGCAATTCAATCCCCGGCCTCAGTTTTGGAGCTCTGCCGGGCGCGTGTGCGCGCGCTGCGCGCGATCCCGCGCCGGAGGCGGACACAGCGGCTGGCGGCTCCTGGGGACAGCGACACCTCACTCCTGCACCCCCAGGGCTTCACACAGGCATAAATCAGCTCCCCTGAAGGCTGGTGCAGGGTGAGAGGAGGGAATGATCAATGTGCTGGGCGGCCATCTTGCTTGCAGCTTCCTCCCTTCCTCCTTACAGCAGGGTGCAGTGAGTGTGTGATTGTGCTGGGCTGGATGAGCTTGGACTGGCCCCAGCTGCCTTCCCCTGCCTTTATCCTTGGAACATCACATATTGGATTTACATTTATATACCACTGAATTCCCCTGGTTCCCCCCTTCTCCCACTGGCCTGGCAGCTGGCTTTCCCAGTGCCTGGCAGCTGCTGATACTGCATTTACCACCCTTCTGCTATACCTCTTGACACTGAATATCGAGACTCTGAGCTGTGCTGGGCATTGATACGATGGTGAGGGGTGGCCAGAGCGCTGCCGCTGCTAAATTGGAGAAGTTTGCACGACAGCCTGCAACCCAGTCGACGCAGCCATCACCTAAGGCCTCCCCCCCTGCCAGAATGGATCCCTCGGCCGGGGCCGACTCGGGGGCGAATACACAGCCACCCGCTCCCTCCATCCAGCAGGTCCTGGAGGCTATAGCGGCCAGCGAACAACGTCTGTCGGACAAAATGGAGAAGGTACAGTGTGATCTATCATTGATGCGGCAGGACGTCCAGCGAATACGGGAGAGAGTGGGCGAAACCGAAACAAGGGTCT